>NW_016166829.1:0-23097 GCF_001687245.7 Rhagoletis zephyria | reverse complement strand
GATACACCTCGGCTTACCATCTAGCGGAAGGTTTCGGAAGGGTGAAAAAACATATATTTAATACTTGCGCCGGGTATTTAATGTTCGGCTCCGCCCGAACTTAGACTTTCTTACTTGTTGAGGTTAGGTTTATATGAGAAGTATGCCTTAAAATAGACTGATCACGCGATATTTTTGGGTGTTACCTTATATTATTATTAAAAGCATATGGATAAAATTTCGTTGTCAAATATTCACTGATGTCCTTTTTATGGCATTTTTAAGGCGTTTTTGAGGTTAGGTTTGTGTGGGAGGTATTCGTTAAAATAAACCGATTACGCCAATTTTTTGGGTGTTCCCCTACATTATTTTTATAAACATATAGACAAAACTTCGAAGTGAAATATTCATTGGTGCCCTTTTTATAGTATTTTTTGAAGTTAGTTTTGCGTTTTTTATAGCATTTTAAGGTCTTTTTGAGGTTAGGTTTGTTCATATAACTTACATATGAAAAATTGAAGCCCCACGCCAACTCCTAATTTCTTCCAAAAAATGTATGTGGACCTGCCACTGTGCGGCGTCAACAGTCAATGCTACCACCGCATGCTGATTGACTCCCTGCTTGGTTGGCTGGCTTTAGTTTAGTTAGCAAAGTAGTAGCAGCAGTGGCGGCGGTGCAGCGCGTTCCATGCAACATTAGTGGCCGGTTAGCCTAGGCTGGCTGACCACCTGCGGATTCGCTGCTTTGCGCACTTTAACGGCTCCGACTATGTCGATGTTGATGGCGTTGGCATGTAACGCGTTTCTTTATACATATATAAATATTTTTTATCTACCGGTAGCAGCTAAATTTTTATTTCGAATACCGCTTGTCGCCAGTTCTTCCTTTTTATTTCGCTTGCATTGCTCTTTTAACGACTGCTCATTTTTTTTTTACTACAATGCCAAAGTGGCTACCAACCGTGGGCCAGGTTCCTTACCTTGCCTTTCCTAGCCATACAAATATCGTAGAATGCCATATTGCCAATAAAATACATAAGTGTTGCTGGCACGTTATCATTTTACTTGCATTTCTTTGCTTCTTCTGCTACTTCCGCTGCCGCTGCTGCTGCCAATGTTTATGTTGCAAGCAGCCAACAAGTTGCATGCAGCAGCTCTCGTGTGGTGGTGGTGGCGGCGTCGTATCATCAACACCTTCTCAATAGTCATTCTTCTTGCTTTTAGTTCCAGGCGGCTTCTTGCTTGCAGCAATTTTTATAGCCACACCTCAAAAGAAGCTACTACTTTGCTTACGGGTATTTTAAATGCTGCTCACTCTTGATGTTGTTGCTATTTGCGTTGTTTTTGCTGCTATGGCTGCTGCTGATTTGCTTCATTCTCTTCTTTTTGTTTGCAACAATTTACGCGCGCATTCATTGCCGCGCTGCTTCGAAATGCTTGAAAAATTTGTATGTATAGACAAAAAGTTGCTACAGCCGTTAAGGTAGCTGCTAAATAATGACTAAATTTTTGTGACTCCCAAAAATAGGGAGGTTATCAATCTAGCTGGAAATCTGCAAACTCTCTGGAGGCTCTATATTATTATGTCCACGACAGTCCTCTAGTATTGCAAAAATTTCCGATTGAAAAAAGTTGGCATTGTCCCGACTAGGGAATCTAATCCCGTAAATGCAGGATCCCGCGCCATTTTTGCGGGATCAGAAATGCGGGATTACACATGTGGGTTCCGCGGGATTTGCGACTACAGAAAAAAATTAAAAAGATGAATGCGAGTTGTGAACGTGCTCGCAAAATGCTCGTCGTGCATGGCTGTATTAAATATATGTACTTACATTATTTTATAACCCAGTAGATAAATTCAGGAGTTAAAAGCCCTTCCAAAAGGCCTTCCTGAGAGTCAAGAGGCCTTCCACTCTACATTCCTTTCTCCTTTCTTTTTTGTATGGACTGTAATCAATTGAAGGGCTTCTTCGTTCGCTACTCATAAAGGTCCTTCCAGAAGGGCTTTTATAGGACGTACTTCAGAAGGCCTTTTGGAGGAGTTCATTGAGTTTCGCAGCGTGTTTTGAGGTTAGAAGCAAATCCTGACGTGATGGAGCAAAATGGACTTCAGATTCGTGTTCAGCGACCCCAAAAACATATACCACACCTGGTATGGTTTTATTAGTCTTTCATCGATTTTTTTTTTTTGTGGTCCTGCGTAATTGATTAATATTTTAAAACCTTCGCCTTGATAACTAACTTGTACAAGTGTAGATAAAATATTCTGGCAGTCTGCCTATCAGAGAGAGTTTGTTAGAGATTACACCACTCTAGAAACAAAAAGAAAAAGAAATAAAAAATAAGTTGAAGCCGAAACCGCAAGGATTACCAGGCCATCCAAAAACTGTCAACGAACATCGGTGCTTGACTGACGGCAGTAATGCGGTTTAACGAGCCCCAAGGTCGTGGGTACGAGTCCCACGGCCTGTGGAATGTTCTCTAATTTCTTTTTTATTCATTCATTTATTAGTTATATATATTTTTTTACTGTTGATTTCAGTTACTTGTTGTTGACTTTTTTCATAAAATTAAACTCTAAAAATTTAATTTAACTAAAAGTAAAAGAAAAAATTTGATATAAGTAAAATTAAATATATCAATCAAATAAAATACGAAAACCTAGCACCTACAGACTTGTAGCACGCAACTCTCACCACTCGGCTACCACGGGCGCCAAACTCGTTTGCTGTGTTGCTTACTTATACAAAAGACAACAGCTGGCCGTTTTTATCAGTGTTGTCATCGAAAATTCCCCTGATCCGAGTTAATTCGCAGCGAACGGCGACTGCATATGTATGTGTAGAATCTACTCTCAACCTAATTTTTATAATAATATTATTATTGAGGTTTATACCACGATTTTGTTTATTAGTGAAAATAGAAAAAGTGACAAAGTCTAAGCGGTAGAAGTTATAGCGGCTATTTCGGAGATCACCCCATCTCCTCATCATACTTCTTTTTCTAGACTTCGGTAGTTTTTACTTTTTTTACTTACTTACTGTAAAGGTTTTCGAAGTACTGTGTGCAGTTGATACGTCTCCTCCAAGCTGCGGTTTGGTTAGCTTCAGAATCCCTTTCGAATACCTCGAATCCACAATTGAACAGAAAGGTGTCCCAACATTTGCCTACCTAGGACACAGCATTCTTGCCAACAAGTGCTACTTTAGGCTCGGCAGGTACTTAAAAAAAAAAAACAAAGCGTCTTACCGCATAAATAATCCTACGCAGAAAATCTCTCATCATGTACGTTCCAGAACCGTAAACAATGAGGGATAGCAAGTGGTTAAAATTTTCTGGAAAAGGGTTATTTTGCCATAGTAATTGTGGTTGCGGAGAGTGCATGTCCGGCATAGAAAAATATGCGCGCTTGTGCCGCAAACTACCAACTATCAATTGCCGATTTGCCTAGCAAGTTTACAGCTGTTACGCCTGTTCGCGCTACTCTTTTGTACATCGTGGCCACCCTCTTTCCACTGTTAAATTTCGTGCTATGCTAATTCTACGGCTACACTTTTGAGCAATCATATACATGTATGTATGTATGTTTATTTGTATATCTACGTATACATATATATGCATTAGTATATGAACCACCTTCAACACGCCTCACTTGACTGACTGCATTCGTTCGTGTTTGCAATTTCGTGAAATAAAAAATCGCATTGCCTATGCATTTATGCAGCACACATTATTTACCGATCAAGAGAATAAGCACAAGGGCTGCGGAGTAAGCGAGCATTTCGAGGTGCTGGAGTTTGTTTAGCAGCAAGCAGTTTTGGCGGTCTGTTGCAATCACCCCAGCAGCGTCTTGAATTTATTTGAAGATTTTAATTCAGGTGTCTCTGCATAGCATATGTATGCCCGGGTGCATGCATATTCGTGTGCTGCTTCTTCACCAGATAATTTAGTTCTGCAGCGTGTATTGTCTGTCTGATGCGTTGCATGCTTCTTGTGATTTCATATTTATTTTTTTGTCTGCATAAAATTAACTTGTAATTATCTCTTTTTCATTTTTACAAAAATATTTTCCATTATTTCAATAATTTATGTATGTGTGCTAGTTAATTGAGTTTAATTTGGTCAGTACGCCATGTTGGCGGCGGACAGTGGCAGTGGTAACGCCTAATTGTTGTAGAGTTGGTTGATTCTACTTCTATCTAACCGTTGAATTAAACCTTATTCTTAAAGAATATGATGCATCAGTACAAGTACGATTATTTTTGAAAATATTACTATTACTAGTTCTGAAACTTTTTATTAACAATTATTTTCTCTTATTTTGCAGGTAAAATATATATTTGCTTAAGAACCATTTATAAGCCTCTCTGGATCTTGATATATTGTGACTTGGTAAGGCGATTAAATATAATGTATCTTAGTATTACCTTGCGAAATAATCATAGCTTCGCGTAGACGGCTTCAATTCTTAAAAAGTACATTTCTATGTATATATCCTAAACTAGCAAATACCCGGCGTACTTCAGTGCGCCTTAAAAGTATTTTTTTTCTTCTTACTCCCTCCAGAAACTTTATGGCTTCATTCATAAAAAATAAAACAGATTTAAAGAGCTTTATGAAGTGGGATTATCAAACAAATTTTTTATGAGTAAGGATGTTAGTTAATACATTTTCGAAGGTATTTAATCATGGAAATTTAATTTATAAACTTCTAACTCGTGCACTTTATTCAAAGGTGTTTTCAGTATTTACATTAGCTTATTACTTTAACTGAAAAAAATTTTTCAAATAGGTGGCAACCCGCTACAAAAATATTTTTTGGCAGTAACCTTCTTAAATTTCTTTAGTCAATTTGATAATTGAATAAAATTTTTGCGACAGGTGGCAATCCTCCTCAAAAATATGTTTGGCAGTAAACATTCCTAAACCTCTTTAGTTTGATACCATATTGCAATATTTAATTTATTTTATCAATTAAATCAAATTAAAATGTTCAAACAGATGGTAAACTTCCACAAAAATATTTTCGACTGTAAGCCTTCTTAAATCTCTTTATTTTGACAGCCGTATTGCAGTATTTACTTTATCTTATCAATTTACTTAAACCGCAATTTTTAAACACGTGGCAACTATCTTATTATTTTTTTCCTATATTTTAATTTAGACCTTTAGCAATGCATGGGTGAAAATTTAATTCGATTGCGAGTATTGGTTTTTGAGTGAGGCGTGTACAAACATACATACAGACAGACAAAAATTCTAGAAATTGATGATTTGGCTTCTGTTGCTCTAATAAAGACGCACTATATTAATTTTTCTTTAATATCTATACTGTACATACAGACATCGGCCTGTTACAATTTTATTATATGTATGTATGTATAGATTAGCCCTCGATTTTCCATCATGGCCGCTCTATACTAAATGCTTGATTGAAGAAAGATGCAATACTATTAATTCTTTGTATAGAAAAGTAGCGAACTCATATTAAAGAGCTGTCATTCAATTCTAATTCCTACTTAGTACAATTAGTAACAAACCGTCTTGAATGAAACATCATTGGCGTACACCTAGTTATGTAGTTAGTTAGTCGCACAATTTTGAAGCCACTGCATTAAGACCAAAACAGCTGTTGTAATTTTCTGGTATTTGTGATCTTTCTCGCTCTCACTCTCTTTGGGGCAATTTTTCTCTTAAGACTTTAGTAATTACTCACCGATTGCTGTTTACATTTGCGACCAATAGCAACAAAAAAAAAACAAAGGTAACATTATGAATACTAAAGCAATGTGAAAACAAAAAGTTAAAAAAAAAACGG
This sequence comes from Rhagoletis zephyria, assembly GCF_001687245.7. Taxonomy (NCBI): domain Eukaryota; kingdom Metazoa; phylum Arthropoda; class Insecta; order Diptera; family Tephritidae; genus Rhagoletis; species Rhagoletis zephyria. Next base: position 17,300 of record NW_016166829.1, on the reverse strand, counting down.
CGCACTTGTAGCTGATATCCGCTGCAGGGGAAGGAACACCTTCCGCTACTACTATTTCCACTCTTTAGTTGGTTTTAGTAGCTTCAACTTGTTATTTTGCTTCCAGTTTGAGTAAGCTGCCATTATCGCTGCCTTTTTGCTCAGCTGTTTTTAGCTGCTGGCTGTTGCGCCGCCGTCTGGCTGTTGCCTGTTTTTTACTTGTACTGCAGTTTATCTGCCTGTCTGTATAACCTGTGTTGCGCTTTGTGGCCACCACTTTGCGCGTTTCCCCCAGCTCACTCAGCTCAGCACGACTTTTTAAGTCAGTTTCAATTCGAACGCGCTCGCTTTCACAACAACGTCGAACGACGCGCTTTAACTCTGGGGGTGCGCTTTGCGTCCAAACGAATCACAACTAAATAAAATAAATTGTCAACAAAATCATCTAACGAAACGCAAAAGTGCAGTGAGAATGTGTAGTGCAGGCATATAGAAAGGGAGAAGAAGCAGAAGAAAAATCAATTGGCCAAAATGTCTGTGCGATATCGGCGAAACATAACTAAATTTTTCGAGTGTTGCTTTGGTGTTGTTCAAATTCCACCTTATCAAAGTGATTGTTGTGGCAATTTTTAATTTTTGTTCACAATTTATTTTGATTGCTTTTTACCACGTTCACAACCACTGCGTTCCTCTGATGAACGAAACGGCGATGATTGAACGACTGTAACCAAAAAAATAAAAAAAAATTTCAAAGAAATTTTTCATATGAAAATCCACAATTTTTTATTATCTCTAAAATGACGCGAAGTTTTTCGAACCAAAATTAAACAAATTGTGTTATAGTGCGAAAAATTCGATGTAGAAAAAGTAAGCGAAATTTGCAAAAAGCATTGTGTGTTTAATACGAAAAAAAATAATCAAATATAATTAACCCAGAAAATTCAACAAAAAGCTTATGAATAATAGTACCTACGCATACAAATGCAATTAAAATCAGCTGTCTAAATGCAAAGAGTCTGTGAAGTAAAAAAATGAAATAAATTAATGAATACTGGTACATACTTTTTTCTTTTGTTTTAATACAAAAAGTAAAAAAAAAAATGTATCGTGGGCACGGTTGCCACTTTGGCACAATTGTCCCAAATATGGACCCTTTTTCTCCGTTTTGGGTCGTAGGGCCTTTTTTGTTTGTTTTGAGCCTTTTTGAAGTAGCACTCACAGTTTCAAACTTTATAAAAAATTTAGGAAAATTTCTACAAATTTTCATCAAAATTTCAATCAATCAAAACTTTTGATCCGAATCTTTAAACATTTTTGGGTATGCAGTTTTATAGCCTATACTATTGCGGAGGCTGCTTTTGCGCTGTTTTTTTTTTATATAACAAGTGCAATTTACAGAAACTGGCGTTGATTTTTGAAATTTTGTTGCTTACGGTCTCCCGCTATTTATTTCATAAGAAATTCATGCTTGTATGAAAAAAGTACAAAAATCCCCAGAAAAAAAAAATCTAAAAAATCAACGAGATTTTTTAGGTGGTTGAAACTTGCACTTTATTGGACTAAAATTGTATGGGCTACAAAACTGTATACCCAAAAATGTTCTAAATATTCAGATTAAAAATTGAAATTTTGATGAAAATTTGTCGTAGTTTCCTAAATTTTTTATAAAGTCTGAAACTGTTTATATGGTTTTGGTTATAGGAAAATATCAAACAAAAAAATTGGTCGAAAAATATTACGAATATTAAAAAAAAAATCTACACGTGGTCACTTGTTTGAGTCACTGTATATATTTTTGTTGGACGGCAAAAATTGGTTCATTTTATTTTGGGCCTGTTTACTTGTATATTGTGGTACAAAAAATTTTGATGAAGTGGCAACCGTGATCGTGGACCTTTGTAGAGCAATGTTGGGGTTGGTAAAGTTCTACTTAAACATGCGTACATACATACATATGCATGATAAATTTGTGTTTATTCAGACGATGTGGAAATCTTAAAAGTGTAAACAAAATTTGTAAATTTTTCGCAAAGAAAAGAAAATTAGTTTTATTTTCATCGAAAATGTTTCCTATCGAAAAATATTTAGAGGGCGCTCAAAGCGTTCAAAGTTATCCTTGTATTTACTTTATATGGGGGAAAAAACAATTTTTCGTAAAAATTTTATAAAATTCTTGAAAATCAAAAGTTGTTCATAAGAAAAATCGGTTTCTCTTCAAGAGACCCAATTAATTAATGTACCATTTTTTAATACTAACGATTTTTATGGGTCCCCCATGGATTTTTTTTTTCAAAATTACTTAATATTAAAATGTGGTAAAATTAACCATTTGGTATTATTATGAGTAGTCTGCTGAAGAGAAAACATAGTTTTCCGATCGAAAACTATTGATTTTCAAGAATTCTGTACCATTTCTACATAAAATACGTGGAACACTTTGAGCGCTTTCAGCGAACTCGTAAGTATTTTTGATTTCAAAATAAAAAACAGGGGTATTTTTTCGGTATAGAATAATACTAGGGGTAAATGTACTAAAATTGCGATTTTATTTTTATTTTTGGACCAATGTACATTCATATATACGTACATGAACCTAAGCAAAACAATATTTTTTTTACTAAAAAAAAATCATAAATACAATTCAAATTTCTTAAAACCAACAAAAAAAAAAAACTAAGTTTAAGTAGTAAAAAAAAGTGTCCCATATTGAGGTGATACACAAGTTTACAGAATAAAAAAATGAAAATTTGAACCGAAAATGCAAGCAAATGCATTAAAACGACTTTATAACTTAAAATTTCGTATTAAGATTTTGAAAACGAGAAACGGTCGAGAGAAGAACTGAAAAAATCTGTCACGTTCGTTATCACATTTTGAGTCAAAATTAAACTAACAACGAATGCTTCTGATTAAATATGAATTGCTTATAATGGTTTGTAATTTGGCTAATAAAGCCTATTAAATTTTCTATATTCTATGTCAACACTTTCCAACCGGAATAATAGTTTAGGAGCTAAACACACACAAGTTTGCATAATTTTTACCAAAATGCCAAAACAAAATCTACTTTCTAGATTAAGAATGGGTTTTCGGAAATGTCGTTGACATCGATGATAGAAAATCTCTTGAGATGAATACTTCGCCAAAGACAGGAATAGTTGGTACTCGCTTGTTTTCAGGTACTATAAGAGGGATGCATAAGAGTCTCCAAACCAAGTTCCAGGAGCTTGTAGTAAGCCGGTGTCGATGTGTTTGGACTGGCGTTGTGCTGATTGTTGACAGTACAAAACAGAATTAAGAGTATTGCCGTTTGGGAACAGTTAAGCAGTGGATAATTCCCTGCCAATCCCAGAAAACAGATAGCAAAACCTCCTTGGTCGTCAGTCCAAGCTTCGACGCCATATGCGCCGGATTACTGCTATTCAACCACGAAAGTTTTCACTCGGTTGACGTTGTCGTATTTCATCACCAGTCAGCATCCGCATCTAACTATAACGGATTGGAAATTCGGTCCGTAAGGTTTTTTTTTGCTTTAACTTGTGTGGATCCCATAAATCGGGTTTGTTTTTGTATCCAGCCTTATTAACCCTGGAATCACATTCTTGTTTTTCGTACGTTATTTTCATAAGTTATTTATTTATTTTCACAAATTATATTTATTAAAATGTATGTATCTGCAATGGAGTTCTACGATTTCGTGTAATAGTTTTATGACATTTTTATTGCCGTGAATTTTTATTACATTTTAAATAGTTTATTTAAGTGTTACCCTTTGAGCAAATTAGTATTGCGTTGCCAATTTATAATACCCGGGGTTTCTTTCTATGTTACATCCACACACTGTCTATTAAACAGACAGCTACAGATATCCCAACCTACATATTTTGCGTCTAATTAGCTTATTAAAATTTAATTTTCTGGGTTTTTACACTTTTATTACTTTTTATATGTATTAAGAGTCTTCACAACGTTGTAGAGTCTAAGCTACATCGTCCTGTTGGCTCATTCACGCTGATCAATGGCTTGAAATAAAAGGAAAGGTGCCAATCTTCCACTGCGTGAAAACCGAGGTAAAATTGGGATACCCATGACAACCTGTAAATTAAGGATTAGAAGCCACATTGAAGAAGCCAAATAGGTCAATGCTAGACGAGGGCCGCAAATTGATAAAAAAAGCGAAAAACTGCTCTGCCTCGCAAGAGGGGGCATTCCGAGTGTGAAGGCTTGTTAACCGGTCACTGGCTATTTGGTAAACAGTATTCGCGATTAAGAATATTCTCCCATCAATATTGCAGAAGTTGCAGAGATGAGGAAGAAGAAAAAACAGTCGAGCATTTCTTCTGTAGTTGCCCAGTTTAAGTTATGTGCGAGCACGCTTTTTAGGTAATTAATACTTAAGCTCTTTTATGTAACTATACGGTGTAGGAATAAAACCAATCCTACGCTTCATAAGACCTTCAATATGGGTCTATGAAAAATAGTCACTGTGGTTCCCGTAGATCTGCAAGACCTAAATAAGTTGATCATTTGAACTGACTGCCACATCAACGTAACCTAACAACTAATTCTAAAAAGAAGCGGCCAAAATATATTAGCGCTTCAAATATCTCGTCAAATTTTAGCTAGTTGCGGCCTTTTACCTGGAAAGTAGATTCCGCTCCCTTTTGCTGTTTGTCATGAAAGTCGACTTAACCACTTCTCCGTCTTGATTGACGCTAGTTAAAGCAATTTTAGCCGAGTGAGTGTGGTTTTCGTACGTCGAAAGAGGTCTTTACTTCTCAGTTGCCTACTCCATGCTTGTCTAACTGGCCGTCTCCACAGGATAAAATTTATTGCTGCCCAGCTGTCATTTTGGTCGCTAGATATAAGTTATATCAGTGGCAATATTTGTGTGGGCTTTTTATATCTTGATATAAGCATTTGTATGATAGCTTCGAAAACGTATTTTTGCCGGATTTAATCGCTTAAAAAATTTAGAAAATTGGCTAGTTTACATCCAAATACATAATTACAAATATTTTAACAGGAAGCAGCTCAATTTTTGCTTTTATATTAAAATAATAATGATGTTGTAGCCACGAAGTTTTCATGCAAATGAAAATATAGCTGTCAAACTACCAAATTGCCGGCAATGGATGGCAAGATATAAGCTCTGATATATATTGCTCTCGAAGAGCAATGAGCGGTCTCCATTGGCAAATTATATTCTGACATATGTATCAAGATATAAACTTTATCCTGTGGAGACGGGCAGTAACTGCGTTGCTTATTCAGCAGTTGTTGATTTTACTGCCAGTATGGTTTCTCTCAGCATCTCATTTGTTTACCTGTAATCGATCTTACCAAAAATTAACGAATTTATAGGGAACAAAAACCGAAACTTTATAATAATAACAATTCTCTCGACTCTCTCTCTCTATATATATATGTCCCTGCAAGTTGCGTACCCTTAAAAATCATAGCGTTCTCAACAAAAAATTTTGATACTCATGTTTAGAAAGATCGAGTTTTCAAATTGTTCACTAGTCTTATCTACTTGAAAATTGGAGATCGTAGATTACAGAAATTTCTCTTTTCATGTTTGGTTGGAGCTTTCAAGTCGGCGAAAGCGGCAGGGAAGCACCATTTCTTGTAAGTTTGCAGTGACTTGAGGGTTAAGGTGAATGTTGAAGTGTTTTGTTTACAACAGGGTTTGCCTTTCGGCTACCGTTTTTGCGAATATATGTATATAAGTAAAAATTTTCAAAAGCATGTTTTTTTTGTTTCTTTTGCTTTTCGAAAAAATACGTTACCACTCTTTGGGCTATGCATATTTACTCAAACCTGTTGCGGAGGCCATCCCTCAAGCGAATCATCGCTTATTTGTGCGAACTGCCGGAAAACGGCAATATTTATGTTGTGAAAAATGCAAAATCAGCCAGGGTAACCAGTCGCACGATAGATGTTTTGCACTCTCAGCCACTTTGTAAACACTTGCGAAGGGAATTTAACTGCTAAACTTCCCATGAACAAAGAAGTCGCGCAACGTGCAATGCACAAGAAAGCGGAAGCAATTGTCGAGGAATGCAACGAGATAATAAATACTTTTAAAATACATACAAGTACATATGTACATATGTATACTAACAATATTTATTTACTTGTGCAAAGTTGACTATCTGTTGTTATCGCTTGCGCTTGTTGGCTGAGGTAATATTCCCAGCTTATGCGCACTTGTTCTGTTTTTCTTGTCTTTTAAGCAAATTAAAGTAAATTGTTGACGTTGTAGCGTACAACACGAACACCAGTAACGCGGTTATGCGCTTGTTACAAATATACGAGTACTAAGTGAACCCTCGCCACTTTTTTCTACCTGCTTTGGCTGGTGTCCCCTTATGGCTGTTCATTGACTCGCCACAATTATTGCGGTGTCCATTAAATTTCCATTATGGCGACGCGTCCTTTTTCCCACAATCCTTTAGCAGTAAGTCTTATGCGTCCATGCTTGTTGGCATATCATATTTCGAAATTATTTTCAAAAGAATCCATTTAAAACTTGAGTGATTGCATGCTCGCACTTTTAACGCTTCCAATTGTGTAGAGCATTTCTTAAAAGCCGGTTAAATTGTGTCTGTTTTTTTTCATTTTATTTCTTTTATTTATTCATTCCACTTGTGATCATCAGCTAACGGCATTATAAACGGGCATATTCTCTTTCAGTTTGTCGCGATCTAAGCGTCTTACAATTAGTCGATAGAAACACATACACATTAGTATACACAGTGGCGGAGAAAAATATAGCACGAACTTAAAAAGTGGTTTTGTTTTAAAATACATACAATTTTTAAATTTTGATGGTTAGAGCTTGAACCTGACGCAGAGAGTGTATGTACAGTGAAGAGCGAAATGTAAAAATGTTGACTTTTTTATACTAAAACTTAATTGTTGATTTTTGATAAAAAATACTGCCCAGGCTATAGCTAAAACCGCTTTAATCAAAGTTTTAAGCAAAAAAATTTTTTCAAAATTCTTCGATTTTGCTTAAAATTTTCTAACTTTTTGATCTGAATTTCTAAATCATTTTTGAGTATGCAGTTTTATAACCCATGAAATTTTATTATAATTAAGTGCTAGTTTGAAAACGAATAAAACTACATACTCAGAAATGTTTTAGAATTTCAGATCAAACAATTCGAAATCTTTATGACATTCGAAAAAATTTTAAGTATTTTTTAAGGCTTAAAATTCGGATTTAAACGACCTCGGTTATAGAATGGGCAATATTTTCGTAAAAAATTTACAAAAAAGTTTTAACATGAAAAACATTTAACTAATAGTTGTAAAAAAAATCACAACTTCGACAGCTTTTCTCTTGAATAGGGCCAATTGAATATGAATTGGATCAAGAAGCGATATGTTTTGTGGCATTATGATACTAAAATAACGCTAAATGTACTAAGAACAATGCCGATAATTAGATATAATAATAATCACGTTATTAAAAAGCGATAACAGATTCGATAAATGTATCGATACATGTTTACGTATCAAAATCTATAAATACATTGACAAAAGTGTGGATTAAAAAGATAATAAACAAATTAAAACAAATTTACTTTGAACAAACTATTAACCGGCACTCCTCGCGGCTTATTATTGGAATTCTTTTAAATCGAATAGTCGACTAACCGGTTATTCGATTAGCAAAAGTTGTTTAAAAGAGTCGACATTTAATCGACTAACCGTTTGCTTTCGATATTTTCAACTAACGCTGGCAAAACAACTAGTGCACTGACTGTTTATTTTCGATTGCTCGACTTGTGTTATTTCAATCAAAATATATGTATTTCTTTGAATACTTATGCTTATTGATAAAATACCACTGCGCTTATAAAAACCATTTTATTGTGAACAAATCTGTCACTATTCGAATAATTTCGGTTCAGACGTCTCTTTGGTGAGCGGTTAGTCGATTGTGAACGGTTAGTCAAATTCGAGCGGTTTATCGAATAATTGCTAATCGAGTATCAACTTATAAAAAAGTTAATCGATTATTCGACTAGCTGTTCGCATGGCAGATATCTCATTTAATTTGACAGTTTATTGTTTGTTTTGTGTTTTTTTTTCTTACATTTACATATGTATGTGCTTTCTTTGCTTTCATTTTATTTGTTTTGACAGCTGAACTCTATAAATTTGCGATACAAAAATAAGGAAAGTGACTATTTTTTTTAGAAATTCGATAATTCAAACTGAATTACGAATGAAGTAATGTACCAATTACGAATGGAAGATCTCCTAACGAACGAATGGCACTTTTATGAATGGTTTTGCATAATGGATGAAATAATAGTATTCGCGTAAAGTCAACGCACCAATAGTCGTATGAGCACATACAAACTTTACCAATATTTTCCGAAGTTATAACAGTTTCCCCAATTGCATTTTAATTGTAGTTTTAAATGTACGAATTATGGCCAAGTTTCAAATATTTATCAAAAAATATATTTTACATTTTCATTCGACAGGTGGCAGCTCAATAAATTTTTTTCCAGTAAAATACAACAATTCACAAATATTGTGGTTTGTTGCTCGTCCTAAAGTATTTCACCTAATAAATATTTTTTATATATATTTGAATTTTTTCAATAAACTGCGATACGTTCAATCTCGTGCTTTAGTTTTGCCCGACACTGTTCTTAGGGTACCTGATTGTATGAGCAACACTGATTGCAGTTAAGCGGCTTCTATTAACACACCTATTTCACCCCACAAACTGCTTACCAACTCTTATACGTGGTATATTTTATTTTATATTATTTATATTGTTCGCCGTCCAGCAAAATTCTTTCTCGTCCGTCATATCAAATGTCGCAATCGTTAAATTCTCAACCACTTCTTTTTCATTCATTTAACTCGTTCGCTATGCTTCATTCGTTGTCGTGTTCATTCACGCAAACACACACACACACACAGTCCCAACTCAAATGCTGCATTCACTTCACCTGTAGTCGCTGTCCAGCGACTCGTTCGTTGTTGGTGCTGTTGGCCAGTGCTGGTGTAACTGATGGTGTCGTCATCAAAGTCGTCGTCGCCTGTTACTAGATAATAACAGAACTGGATGGACACGATACGATGCAAACGTTTTCGCAGTTGGGTCACCTAATTTTAGCTGTCTATTAAATGCGCCGCTTATATACCCGGCCCACCAACCGCCGCCTGCCGTCCGCCATTCAATTGAAGCTTAAGTTTTAAACGAACGTTAATCGTCAGTTGAGCTTTTTATTAGTTGGTAGTTAGTCTTTGGTTTTTTTTTTCTGTTGGTATTCTACCGATATTTCGAGCCACCTTTCTTTCACTTGTTGTGGCACAAACTCTGCTTCTGAATCTAGTTATTAGCTGCCGTGTGTGGTGCTTGTAATCGTACATATATCGCTTTACCTCAATGAGCGCCTCAGCTCGAAATAGTAGTAGCCTGCTTTTACCTCTACGATTTTGGCGTTTTCTCATGCGTTTTTGTTGCTTTTTCTGTTAATTTTAATTTTATATTCGTTTTTTTTTCAGCACATTGCTTTCTTTTTTTTTTTGTAGATACAGCGCTTACTTACAGAGCTACATTTTTCTCCTTTTATTTGCCGGTGATTTAATAGTACACATGTGTGTGTGTGTGAATTTTTTTCTGGTTCTGGTTCTATTGCGAATGGTGTCTCGTGCTGCTTTTAAAGAAAACAAATATTTGTATGCATATATTCACTTATCTTCGTAATTAAAAAAGACTTTCAACCATTAGCACTTTTGCGGAAAATATCTTCACATAAAACTCTTTGATCTGTGAATGAAAATTTATACTTATTTTAAGGTCTGTCGTTTGTGACTGCCGTGACTCATGCGCATTAATTCAGTATTGGCAACAGTCATGAAAGTTGGTTATTGAAATAAAATCTACTTTTCACACGCATTCATACTTATGGACTAGATTTGAGGTAGAGGGTTCTGAGACTGTATGAGTGTTTCTGCAGAATTGTAAATGTGTGATTAATTTTTTGTGTGAAAATATTTGGGACCCAATTGTTTCCTTTAAGCGTGGCTATCAGATATTTTGACATACATATTTGAGTGAGCAACATACGTTCTTTGCTCATCAAAATGGAGCTTAACAAGCTCGTGAAATATGAAAGCCCAAAATACCGATATTATCAAAAGCACCCGAAGAAATTTGTCTTCAAAACTTAAAAAATAGTACCTACTTACTTACTATTATGTGCTCCTTAACTAGCTAGACGACGCTAGATTTCAACGAACAGAGCTAAGGATCTCTTGAACACCTTCAAAGCCTTCTTAACTTTGATAAGAACCAATGATTACCGACTGACTTATGTTCATATATACCAAGCTGCTCCATCGATTTGTGGCGTGCGTCTTGATGTTGTCATGACACTTACTTACACGTCCCAATTTTTGAAAAGTATTCAGCGGAAGAATTTCCTCAAAATCGGTACTGTCCTGCTAAAATCGGGTCGAATGGTCACCGTAGTTATAAGGAAGAAAACGCGCAACACCCTCCACAAAAAAAAAAAAAAATCTAAAAAATCAACGGTAATTTTTAGCGACTTTCAACTTGCTACAAAACTGCCTACTCGAAAATTTTCCAGAAATTCTGAATAAAAATGTTGATGAAAATTGTTTGAATTTCTGTGAACTTTATATAAAGTGTGAAACTTTGGTTTATATGGTTTATGTTATAGAATGCACTACATTTTTGAATATTATATTAGAACAAAGTGTACACTGACATTTAACACTAAATGTATGTATGTATGTACATATCGATGGTCCTCTGCAATAACGGCACAACTCAAAATTCAATGTTTTTGAGTTATATAGCGGATTAGGTTTATAAATAACCATATTTTTCTGTGGCAAATCAACATAGGTTTAGTTGTTACCAATCCGGCAGAGGCGCATTTTTGTCATTTGTCACAAAACCGTAGTAGCCAACCCTTTCTACTGAACAGTGGCACATTTCTCACATGCATCGTGAATATTGGCATAAGTCAAAAAGTTTCGATAGGTTAGTCATAATTTAATGTGAAATAACGGCACTTTTCGTATTTTACCGTTGTTCAGCCTATCCGGAATAATTGCGTTCCGAGACATATTATTGCTAAATTACGAAACACAAAATCTTTAATTGGCTCTACTGAAATATATGAAAATTTGAGTTGTGTCGTTACTGCACCCGGCTCTCTTCTTATAATTATCTTAAGCCGTGTTTATCCACCATTTGTTGGTTGCCACACGAGCCGCTTGTAAACGGCTTTGTGGTAAACGCCTACACGACTCTTCCTAACGCTGCCTATGGCTATACTGCAGTTACCGTTTTTTTTTTTTTGTATCTTTTGTTTTGTCAGGTGTCAAGAGCGAATGTTTGCTTTGGTTGACATTTTTTTGAGCGTTTTTTTTATATACTTTTGTTTTGGATATTATTTTCTTACTGCATTTGTCTTAAGTTATAACGTTTTTCTTTTGGTTCTTTGTTTTTTTCGTTTATGCCTTTGTGTTTTTTTTTTTGCTAGTAAATTGTGTCGTGCTCTGGCTTGCCTTCGCCTTTATTGTTTACCTTTAATGGTGGTGCATTCTGATCTCTTCTATTTTTTTATTTGTGTTATTGGAAATTCCATTAAAGCCAACAGCACTTTTGTTCTACATATTTTTATAAGTCAGCAACTCAATGCTCCTACATTTCGTACTCGCTAATCTGCTTGAGAATGCGAGCCACTAACCACAATCATCGCATGGCGGGCATCGTTCACTTACATACTGGCAGATAAATAGCTGTGAATGCATGGCTGCTTTTTAGTTGTGGGCTTGCTGCGAAATTACATTAAACTAAAAGCAATGGCTTTGTTTTCTATTATTCATTGTCGAGTTCTATTTTTATTCTATTTTGTTTCTGCTTTGTTGCATTAAAAATTGTTTAGTTTTATTACTTTTAGTACCTTTTTTTGGTATTCACCATTGGTGCTTTTTAACCTGTTTTTAGCTCGTTTTGCAAAGGTTTTATAAACTTTTTTACCTTGTTTTTTTTTTTTTGTTGGTTTGTTTCGCCGTAGATTCTCCCTTTTGTATAGTTTTATTGCTCGTTCTTGTTTGGCGCGCTTTCCGTTACGCTTCAACGATTATTCAACACTTGTTGCGCTCAACTATACAAACATGTACAGTGGCGGTCAAAAATGGGTGAATGATGTTTCGTTTTTAATATTCACAATGGTTTTCAAGTGAAAATTTTTTTGATATTCAACTATTTGAGGTTCAACTATATAAATAACATTTTCAAACTTTATTCAGAACTTAGAAAAATTCCACAAATTTTTATCTAAATTTCGAGCTTTTTAACCAGAATTTTTAGAAATGAAAAAAACCACAAAAGCCTTCAGCAAACAAAAAAAAATATTAAAAATCCTGCGATTTTTAGCCACTCAAAACTTGCACTTATTTTACTAGAATTTTATGAGCTTGTTGACTGCATACCCGAAAAATTTCTAGAAATTCTTGCTAGAAAATTTAGATACAAATTTGTGGAATTTTTCTAAGTTCTGTATAAAGTTTGAATGTGTAAACCATAAAAAAATATCAAACAAATTTAAGCTTGAAAAATATTTTTAAATATTATAAACGCCACACCATTCATCTATTTTTGACCGCCACTGTATGTACGATATAGGCAACTATATATTTTGTATAGCTTTTTTTTTGTTAATTGTTTTATACACATACACACACAAAATATTTATTTGGTTCCACTTCACCTATTTTTGTTTTCTGTACAACTCGAATAATTGTCGAATATTGTTTCCACATTTTATTTTTCTAACTGCTCTTATCTCCGCATTTCATTGTTATATGCAAATTGGTTAGAGTTTTGCCGTATGTATGCGAAATCACGCCGTTTTCTAAACATCTAATCGCTTTCTCATAACTATTTATCGCTCATTATTCTTGTGCATATGCGATCACCTTACCTTAGCTCAATCGCGTTTAGGTGCGAAAGTTGTATTTGATTGGCATTAGAAGTGCAAAGCTAAGGGCATTTGTGTATGTATCTACCAAACATACAGTGTCGTACCGCAAATAAGAAACATTGCTTCATGTTCAAAATTAATGACTGCGTCATATAAAATTGTCCATTAAATGAATTATTGCATGTTTTGAACACTCTAAGGCTGCTATGCCATCGTTACATGAAGGGAGGTCAGGACAAAAAGAGGGTATACTCCATGAAAACGTGAGGATGGTAGGAATCTCCTCTGGAAGCATTCCAGCACATAACGTATTATATCGCTGTTGCTTGTCTTTGATACCACGAATGAGTTGCTTTTGCCATAAGTGCAGATAGACTACTGAACAAGGCTTAGAAATTATATTACAATTTTAGTTCCAAAAATTTTAGCAATTGAAAATTCGAAAATTGGCTATATAAAGCCTGCTAAAACGTATGTTCCGTCAGCCACTATGCAGCATATGAATTTCTAAAAAAAATTTCATTTCAGCAGTTTGAATCGCTTATTCCTATTTCATAAGACATTTAAAACCTTCCAATTCTTACCATGTTCTTTTTGACCCTGTTCTTCAAATAGGTGGAAACCCGATACAAAAATATTTTCGACAGTAAAATGTCTTAAACCTCCTTAGTTTGATACCCATATTGCAATATTTAATTTATCTTATCAATTTAATTTAATTAAAATTTTGAAACAGGTGGCAACTTTCCACGAAAATATTTTCTGCTGTAAGCCTTCTTAAGCCTACTTCTTTCGACAGCCATATCGCAATATTTACTTTATCTTATCAATTTACTTAAACTGCAATTTTCAAACTCTCTAATTATTTTGTTCCTATATTTTAGGTTAGACCTCTAGCAATGGATCAGTGAAAACTGCATTCAATTCCAAGCATTAGTTTTCGAGTGGTGCGGGTACAAACATACAGACAGACAAAATTTTTAAAATTTGTTCATTTGACTTCTGTTGCTCTAATAAAGACCCCTCATATTCATTTTCTGAAACATCTACATATAATGTACAGACATCGGTCTGTTACAATTTTATTTTATGTATAGATTTCCCAGCACTTATTAACACAAATGATGATAAATTAGTTCAACAATACATAATTGGTTTTTTGACCAAAAACTTCAGCCATCTGTAGAAAAAAAATATTATGAAATGGAACAAATTTCTCATGTTGTTTGTTTAGCGTAAAAGCATACCAAAGTTTGGATATAGTTTGACTGAGTGTTTAGCTTAATAACAAAAAAATATTGACGCCCTTGTTGTCAAGGAGCTACTGCCTCAGCCCCTCAAGTCATTTTTTACTTTCCTAGCTGACTGTATTCGAAATGAGTTATCATTTTGATTGTACTGTGTTCACTCAGACAATTCTCAAAATAACGCTTATTTTTTGTACTTACTTTTTACTATACTTTTTCACTGTAATGGAAATTTGTCTCGCCGGGGTTGACATGAACTGTGAATATAACATATTTATACTAAATAATACTGTGCAATTATTTCACACTTATGCAAAAAAAAAAAACACGTAGAATTTTTTCATTGAGCTTGCGATCGATTTATTCTCCGTGCGTTTGTTTAAAGTTCATTTCCATCAATTAAATTTATGCGCAATATTGACTAAGCAAAATATGTTTATTTTACATACTTATACGATATGCTTTGTCCGTTAATCACATACAAAACAGTTTAGTTAGCTTTGAATTCTCATTACCTCAAGATGTGCTTTGATTGGCTATTTCGCTGCTGTTGGAATCGAAAAACGAAGGTATAAACATTTTTTGGACCATACTTTACGTGGTTTGCTTCGGCAGTTACGAGGTATTGTACCCAGCCACGATTTTTGATCTTCGGTGTTGACGGTTTTTCTTTTTTGCTTATTTAATATGCATAGATTTTTTTTTACAAAAATATAACAGAAATTGTGTTTATCCGATTTTTAGCCGTTGTACAAAATATATTATAATTTAACATTTTTTTTTTAAGTAGCATACTTTGAATGGAAGAAACCAAAAAAGTATCTAAAATCGACGGAATTCGCTCCTCAGGCTAGAAAAATTTTATACTAAAAAATTCTATTTTTTTTAGTTTGCATTTTTAATGCAAATTTGTTGAATTTTTTAGAAAGTTTAAAATCGGTTTTACATGGTTTTTGTTATAGAATACGATATATATTAAAAAAATGAGGGACCGTAACCGTTGTGATTTTTATAATAAAAATAATTTATTTTGTGATTTTCATTTATTCGATCAAAAATGATCGCTATTACATATGTGTATAATAAAAACTGCATTTTTATAACTGATTTAAATCTTAAATTGCTCAAAAAAATTAAATCATAAAATAACGAGTAGAAGTTATTCGGAAAAATAAAGGTTCAAGAACAACGATTATACTGTGGATCGAAGAGGGCGCTATTCAAGTGGCCTGCATTGTATAAACCTGCATTGATTGGTGACTAATTGATGTTCGATTAATCGATTTATTTAGTGTTTTTAGGCCCAGAGAAAATGCGCCTATCGGTTAAATTGAACCATACAAGTTGACCGGTGACAGAAAAAGCAGCGTTTTTAGATCTTCTTTATAACCATTGTGGAAATTGGTCCCAGTATGCTGGCGAAAACAGATAATTTTTTACTTTCAAACTCGTACATATGTACATATGTATGTATTTATAATTTTATAAAAGCTTTCTTCTCGCGTTTTTCGCTTTACCATTTCCTCCCATTTTACCAGCTGCTATTCGATACGCATTCACTCACTTTGCACACAAACACACTCCTTCCATATTCGTTGTTATCTCATATCTATGCTCAATTTAATGATGTCAATACACTTCATTCAAAAAAATCTCCAATTAATTTTTTTTTAATTTGCTTTCGCTGCACATTGACTTGATAATATCATTCAACTGATTGCTTAGTATGGCTTTTAATCTGGTTTAAAAAAGAAAAAGGAAAACAAACTTGCCACTGCTGCAGCGCCACACATGCAATCGAATGCGAGCGTTGCTGAAGCACCAATATCAACTTTGATTTATGCGTGTTTAGGTATGTACATACATATGTATGCACATTAGACCGTACCAGAAAAAAAGTTCGCCGTACACACCTGAGTCTTAAGTATTTTTGCATTATTTCGAAAAATTAATTTTTTTTTGGACGAACCTAGGACATGCGCCCCGCATGTTTTCATTATTCATATTTCATTATTCGTCATTTATTTGGCATTTATAGTCGGAGCTCAAATTATTTTATATCGATATTCTTGTCTCGAGGAGCCAAGTACCGCGTAAATTAAAGCTCTACAAAGCCCATTAAACTTTTGCCAAGGAAGTTTTTTGATTATACTAACCCCTTGGTTCGGCCAAATGAAATTTTTTTTTTCAATTTGCCTTGCAAAAGTACTTAACAGCCCCTGGTGAGACAATTGTCAATTCTGGCTACTATCTTGAAAGCTCTTTACGGTCTTTCGAAATACTAATTGAAAGATCTGCTTACGAAAAGGTCTAAGCGTTATGTTGTTCGCCTTTAAGCAATGAGTTCTTTTAAGTTTAATTAAATATATATATTTTTCTTTTTAAAGCAATAAGAGAAAACTAAATAAAAAGAGAAAAAAAAATAAAATGAAAATAAAGCACAAATTAATATTTTTTTCTTTTCCAAAGAATAACATCTAAAAACTTAATTAAAAAAAAAAATACACTAAAAACGAAAAATATAGCTTCTTTTTGGTTGTTTGTGTTTCCGACAGGGTAGGAGTATAATGTATTGTGGAACGATTGTGGTTTGTCTCCAAACCAAATTTGACAAGGGATGACGAAAAATATAGCATTCAAAAAAAAAATAAATAAAATAAAAAATAAAAATCCTAAACCCTAAGAACCAAAATAAAATTACATTGAAAAAAAAAAACAAAAAAAAAACAAGAATAAATAAAATTAGATTCAGATTCTAAAAGTTAAATTAAATAAATAAATGCATACATTTTTCTTTTAACATCAAGAAATTTAAAAATGTACAGAAAATGAAATTTACAAAAGAAAAACAGATTAAATTAAAAAAAAAAGTTTCTAAAAATTAAATTAAAAAATAAGTTCCTAAAAATTAAATGAAATAAGAAATAATATTAAAAAAAAAATAATTATATTAGCGCTTATCTTTTGGTAAACGAGCTGCAAAAGAACGTTCTAACTCGGCTAACATTGCTATGGCCGCACTTTAATAGCCTGTCATTTAAAGAGAAGGAGAAACGAAAACGGATTGGAATTA
>NW_016166828.1:9521-23097 GCF_001687245.7 Rhagoletis zephyria | reverse complement strand
TCATATTAAGCATACGGCTGCGAGCATTGCGTAATGTTCCGAAAAGTGGACGCCAACCTGAACGGATTTCCGTTCGATGCGCTTCAACTATTTCATACAAGCAGGCAACAATTTGATCCTGAAAATAAAAAAAGAATAATTTCATTTACATTTTTATCAAGAATTTCATCTACATCAATTCTTAGCAATGATCAAAATGACAAACAAATGAAATCTATATGTGTACATTAGGGTGGTCCAAAAAAAAGTATGTTATAGAGTAAAGTCGTAATCTTTATGCTCTCACCCCCTAGGATTGTTCTATATCGAAAAAATACCTATATTTTTTATTTTGAAATCAAAAAATATTTAGAGGTATGGAAAAAAATCGCTTTTCTGGGCGTTTTGGCGGACCTATAAAATATAGTTACTATGCAAAAATGGTTAAATAAATAATTGGGTATTATTGGGTATATGAAGTTTGAAACTGGGATTTGTATGGTTTTGGTTAAAGGTGAGACAATTTTTTTTATAGAAAAATAACACAAACAAAAATTACCTCGAAAAACACTACGAATATTTAAAAAATTAAAACATGGTCATTTGATTGAGTCACTGTATGTATAGTATGCAAATCTATGCTTAAGCTCTATCTAACATTTTTAATTTTTGTGAATTGGAAGTAGAAAAAATCTTAAATAAATATGTACATTAGCGTGCCTCACCAAAAAAAAGTTGCTTTATAAAATTTTTAAAAATTTTTATGCAGATGTTTTAAGCTCAAACTCTTCGATCATTTGGTGATTTTTGGAAACATATTTTTAAAAACTAATTTTATTTATAAAAATCTCGATTTTTGGAAATATTTTCAAAACGATCCAGCTTACCTAAATCTTAATATTTTTCCGAAATATTTTAGTGGAAGTCTTAAAATATAAAATGTTTTACAATTGCAATAGAAAAATAGTACCGCTTTTTATGGAGAATGGTGTGCGCTAATTTACGTATGTAAACTGTACAGTTGTAAATTTTTGTGAAAGAAAATGTTCTATCGAAATTTGTTCAAACTCCGACTTTGACAAGAATTATGTACCTTTTGCCAATTTTTGGAATATAGATATGTATGTAATGTAATTTAAGAAAGTCAAGGAGGCAGTCCTCGGAGTGCTACTATATTGTGGCAGATATACCACTTTTTGAGCATCTACTACATTTACACAGAAGGCATGAAATCTACCACATATTCCCGTTTTTGAGTAAATAGTTTAATTTGTGTTCGTCATAAAATTTATTAATTTTTTTTTTTTTTTTTATTTTAAGAGCGAAAAATTTTTCAACACTAAACACAATGTGATAAAAAGAACGGCAGCATTCCCCAAGGTTGCGGAAATCTCTCAAATTATGTTCGAAAAAAAAATTTATGTAGAAGAAAATGCGTTACACTGTCAACAAAAAAAAGAAAAATGGCGAAAAATGTATGAGATTTTTTAGCAATTTCAAATTTGCACTTCATTATGTATACTAAAACTTAAAATTTTTTCTGAGATTTTTCTTCATGGTAATTTTTACATACATATGCATACATATGTAAGTATTGAATTCGCTACGCAAAATGTACCTGTACGTCTGCATCACAAGTGTCCATGCTCAAAAGATTTTCGAATGGCTTTAGCAGTGCCTCGTTAAAGTGAAAATGTGGCAGCTCAGATTGCTCCACTAAGAGTGCCGTTATTATGTCATGTATATATTCGATGGCTCTTTTGGATATCACACGATCTCGGTGGCAAGAAGCCTGAAAGTTGACAAAATGTAGCAACCAACTTAGATAAGTCCTGCATCAATACTTACGTCCATTAGATGAGGCCCCGTTATAGCCCACACCTTTAGTATATGCAAAAGAGGTCTGGAACTTTTGAATACCTTTAAAGTAACGTCACCGATTCGATGCAATAAAAGCGACATCGGAAGCGTGTCCATTTTTTTCCAACCTTTGCTGGGCCACCAAATACGGGTGCCTTTGCGCGTAACATTATTTTTATAGAGCTGTTCACGAGAAGCTTTACACAGGTTCTTCAGAAACTGACAAAGTGATGGTAGACTCAAACGCTCAGCGGCATCAGAAAAAAGATTTTCAGCCTGGTGGGATAGGGCGCACAAGACTTTTGAGGTATCACCCTGACTTAGTAATACAGTTTCATTAGTGCCAGAATAAACCTTCAGAATGGATGTAATATTAGTATTAGGGCTTTGTAGAGGTGCTTGAAGAAAACTGTAGACATCCACGCTGTAAAAATAGATGTGCATTTATGGTTACAAACATGTCGGCCTAAATTAGCCAGAGTTTCTCCTTGGAGAAAAGCTGCATATCGAGGTCTTATATTCAATAATCTCCGTCAAGTTTCTGTTCACGACCCATGTGGGAGTTAGGCATCATCACGGATGTTAGTTCTAACTGTACCATCCAATAGTAAATTCGTGGTCTTTTATATCAGAAATCGGAGATAGAAGGTACTGAATATATGTAAACCCTCGATATCTATATTTCAAGAGAATATTACCAGGTTTCGTCATCATCTATGGGTAGTGAGGACAAGTTAAGCTTATCATTTTGGCAAGCATTATTTAGCTTTTCGCCAGTCTCCATATCGCGACGTCCTGTACCCGGCGATGTGCCTACCGCTGAATTTTGCAAACTGAAAATGTCATGTTCCAACTGGCTGACGTGCCGGCAAACCGCAAATACAGATTGCCAACAATCCGAGCTATAAGAACCCAAATTCAAGCCGCCGTTCAACACCACATCCATTGACATCGCTTGACTAGCTGATATTCTCGGTCCGTTGGTCTGGCACACATTTGATGCCAGCAGGCCCAGAATTTTCCCAGCCAAATGTTGCAAATTCAAGCTGTTACTTAAGGTGGCCGCCTGAACGTAAAAGAAATGTAAAAACGACCCAAATTACTTTGTAAAGAGACAATTATCGCATGAGTTATTCAACATTTTACCGAATGTAAACCATCTAGACACATTGCATATAACGCCTCTCCATTGGAGTTTTTGGCCTTTGCTTTGACACGCAGTGTACGTTTCGACAAGGCCACCAATTTATTTGAATTGTTACACGATAGATCACCTAGACCCGAACTCAAAACTATAACCATAGAGTCCCAGCAGCAGGTTAGTAGGCGCCGACATAGTTTCTTGGCAGCCTCACGTCGTTTATTATCCTGTTCATCGGTATACTTAATATTGGCCATCTGTAAACGCTGCCACTCGGAGAGCATCTGCGTGGGTCCCAACCCACCAGCATCACAAAGCATATCCACCAGTGCACTTCGTGAATTGGTACCTTCCAATTCCTCCCTACTCATCGCTTCTAGAACATTCGAGACCAATATGGACTGGTATAATTCACAGAGCCAAGGAGACGAAAGGTACACCAAAACACCAGTGTTCTGGACAGATGTAACAAATTGTTGCTCCGACATCGGAATCAATATCTCCTTCTGTGGGTCGTCATAGTAGCCAGCCTTTGTTAGTTGTAGACTGAGTAACAACGACGAATAAATCGCTAAGTAAATGCCATCGGCATTGATGGCCGTCAGGTGGTAGTCGAAATCTGAGAAGTTCATTGTGTTTTCTTGACACACGACCGATGCAAATTCTTGCATGGCCTCGTCAACTTCAATACACGAGCGCAAATGCAAAAGTTTTGGCACCAAATCTTTTCTCAATGCTTTTGAAAAATCCCGCGCGTGTTGCCGATCATTGTCAATATCGGTTCGTACTGGTATGACGGGAGCCTCGAGATGTGTGTAGGGCCATCGGTTTTCCACGCGTGATGTTTCATCACTCGAAGTTGATTGTTCCTCCTCTTCGGGCCCCTCTGTATCACCCGAACCATTCGAAGCTGCGTCGTGTTCAGCATGGTCACCGTCACTGTCTGAGCCGGAGGAGGTTTCAAATACACTCTGACGAAACTCTACAATCGCATCACGATATGGCGCGGGCAGACGTGCCATCGATTGGTATGTTAATGGGCCTGTATAGTCAGCATCCTTTAATGTTTCATGACGACTGTTTACGGTGTTCACAATCTGTAGATAATGTATGTATGTATATGTATATATGTATAAGTACATGCCAATAAATCCTCGGCTGAGAGGAAGATTGCCCTATCTCGGCTGTCAATGCATAAGTATAAAATAAATATATCGGCAGCTAAAATAGGGCTCTCTTCAACCATTTGCTGAGATAGGGCGATCTTCCACTCAACCGTCGATATGCTCCTGTATAAAATTTTACGTATGATTGTATGTATGTATAAATATTATGGTTACCTGGTCGCTTATCATCGATTCAGTGAGTTCACCACTGCAGAGAACTTGTAAACTGTCCAGTAGTGCGACCATGCATTCTACGCTTGCCTGTAAGCCTGCCTCTACTCCGGAACCAGCACTGACGCCATAAGCACACTCTTCCATTGCATCAATCATACTGAAAATATGGGAATATTTAAGTGTGCATACATATTAACTAGGCTCGTTAAACTCTATTTTTTTTTTAAGCTAGAAGCAATGGCTAGGATAGAAATTTGTTTTCATTATTTTACAAAACTTTATTTTCCATTCGAACCATCAGAGTAGTTGTCATTCAGGTAAACCAATAGCTGATTAAATATTTCACGCATATGGGATATGCCACGCCTCCTCATACCATACTATAAGCGTCTTCCAAAGTTACATATATATTCACCCAAATTTCAGTCATGCCTCTCAATCCCTTTTACTTACCATAAGCGCCTACTATGCTAATGTCTCCACTAAATATCGATCTCATGCGACTTATGGTTTCAAAGTACCTTCAGAAACCTCTTTCGTCTGACAGCGATATTTTGATAAATTTTTCAATTACCTAGCTCCACTTTTCAAGCAGATGATAACCCATTTCAAAATATAGCTATGCACATTTTTTGCGCCGAGACTAACCAGTTGACACCCATATTATAAAATTTAATATTACCTGGGTATAATTTACGTAAACTCGAATTTTTCAATCAGGTGGCAACCCTCTCAAAAATGTATCGAAAAAACATTCTACTCGCCGAGAAGTGTTTCCACAAGCGGATGTAAGTTTCCAACAAAACCAACATCCATTTTTTATACATATCGTTACCTTAATTCACAAAGGCCCCAACCAACACTTTTTTCTTTACATATATTGATAGGATATATTAAAGTACACCTTCACTAAAAATTTGAAAATGTTAATACCAAAAACAACGGAGTTATGCCACTTTTTAAAATGCTCTATCCATATATGTATATGATTTGATTTTTGTAATGTTTTTTGCTTCTCCTTGTAAAATAAAAAAAAAAAAAAATTGGTGGTTAGGGCCTTTGTGAATTAAGGTGATGATATATATGTATGTCCACTGTTTTCATTTTGAAATCAAAAAATGTTTTATAGGTACCTTAAAGCGCTCAAATTTTTCCTTGTATTTTATATGGGGAAAAAACAACTTGTAGAAAGGGTATGGAATTCTTGAAAATTAATATTTTTCGATCGGAAAACTCTAGTTCTCTACAGGAGACTTCCAATAACAATACCCAGTTATTTATTTAACTATTTTTTAATACTAAAGATTTTTTTATTTATCCCCCATTGCATTTTCTGGGGGCTTTGGCGGATCTTTAAATATAGTTACTATGAAAAATTGGTTAAACAAATAATTTGGTATTATTACTAGGAACCTCCAGAAGAGAAATAGAGTTTTCAGATCAATATCGAATCCATATAAAATACATGGAAAACTAGCCATTGACTCTAGCTCAAAAATCGACTTTTGCGAACCTGCTTAGTGTAAATATTGTCACACTTATGCCACAAGCACGAATTTGCAAATTTATCAGTTTCGTGTAATTGGGTTGAATTGATTAACCTTTGGATGTTCTAGGTTATACGGAAACCACATAAATATTTTACAATTTCAGTTGCATAAATGTAGTTAAGTCTCGTAAAAAACTTTGAAACTTGATTTCCCAAAATTTGTATTTTTTCACATTCATGTTTCTGGCATACGGGCGACGATATGTGATTTGGTGCATTGGACAACTTAAAAAAAACTTACAGCCGAAATAATGCCATTTCATCACTACATCCTTGGCCAGTATTTTTATCAACGTACAAAATAACCGCTAGGTCTATTAAACGCTCCGGACTTTTTAATATTTCACGAACACATTTCAGTGGCTCGGTGCGATTTTGTGGCGATGGCAGCAGAAGCATGCGATGGAAGAGTGCTTCCAACATGGGTCGCAGTGAACCATAAGCCCCCGCAATCCGCAGCAGCTGAATTCCAGTTAAGTACACGCAACGGGCTTGGGGACCATCTAAGCCGGGACCGGTAAAAAAGCCACGTGCTTCGTTTTCAATCAAGTTTAGTGCATCTCTAAATGTTAAATGAAATTAATTATTATATAAATAATTGAGCATGTACATATGTATTTATATTATGTATACATAGTATGTATGTACATATGTATTCAACTCACTTGTAAGTAAATTTTTTGTCCAAATTAATACGGCCTGGCGAACCCAATGCTGCGGCCAGAGTTGGGCAAAATTTCTGCCATAGGAATGATGTAAAATGTGGATTTGCATGAACATTTCGTGGCAGCGCTGACGTCAGTGTCAAAATGCATTCAGTTAAGTATAGAGAGCAATTATTCTCTGGTTTTTTGTTGGGCGAACCACTCGCCGCCGGCTCTACCAAACGACTGCATAGCCATTGCATTACCGGTATCACTTCATTGTACACCGCTGATGCTTGTGTCTGTGTCATAAGACCGGGTGGTGCAGTTTTTTTCACCTCTTCGGCCTCCTCAATGAGAAAAGCGCAAAAAGTGCGCAAGCATTGTGATGCTGCTGCCAGTGAGGCGGCTTTGGTGGCACGTGAGCCCAACTCCCAACACTCGCCGCAACGTGAAAGTGTTTCGATGAGAAGACGACCATTTAGTGTGCACGCAGGTGAGCAAGCCATAGCCAAAAATAAGCGTAGAACATTGATAACGGTCTCCTCGCTGCTGGTTGTGGGCAAAATTCCACTTGTGGCGCGGAGCAACTGTGCGGGCAACCATACAGAGTCATCCTCTGGTTCCAGACCGATGTAAAAACGTTCATCCTTAATTATACGCTAAAGGTAAAGCAAATAAATATTAGGATCACTCTTTGTTTTAACTATAGAATATCATTTTTCATGGTGTACTACCCATACCAAAATCAGTTCGTACGCCTGAACATTTTTAATATTTACTTTTGAAACTTTTATATAAGTGCATATATTAACAAATCAAATGTTTTGATACAAAGTTGGTAATTTCCCAAAACTTGAAATGTGGTTTCTTAGAATCAACAACAAAAGAAAAAAATTACAAAAAAAAACAACGTTAATAGTGAGATTTTTCAACACGCTTATAAAATGCAGTCCAATTCAATTCGTAGCTTCCTAAAAAAGTCGTTCATCTTTTTCACAAATTTTAATGAGAAATTAGGGCTCGTGTTTTTACATATTTCGATGACACCCACATTCGGCAGTAAGAAATATTTTTTTTTTTAATAGTTCTCCTGGAATAATCAAAAAACTTTCTTATCCTTGGATTGTTGGAGAGCTATAATCTACTGGCGTTAGGGTGATAATAACTGAGATCTAGCGTGTTGATACTAGGACAGTGTACTTTGGAACAAAAAAATTTGTCCTCGAAATCACTTAGATACGACTGTAAATGCCGAAAATATAACGACAAATGTAAAAATGCGCCATACGTTCGGTAAAAAAAAAAATATTTAATTTCCAATTTTCCAAGGAAAATTTATACAAGGTGGTGTTACCGGTGAATTTAGATTTTCGCTGCGCTTGTACTGATTGTCAAATGATGTGTTTCTTGTAAATTTGTTTTCTTCTGATTGCTTTGTCCATATAAATGGTTAGTGTAGTTTTTTGTTACTGGCCTGTCGCTACCGTTTTATATGAATTCGCCTTGCAATTTTCCTTGCAAAAGTACTTTAGACTCAGCGGCGAACTTTTTTTCTGGTACGGTCTAATGTACATAAATACATAAATATGTTGAAATTTTTTTTTTCAATTCCTGAAAATAATAAATCTTACTCAATCTTGTTAATGCCAAACAAATCTAATCAGTAACTTCTCTTAACGGCATCATTACAGGGCACTGTGCTATAGCACCAATGCTCCTCTGCAGAAGTTGTCGGGATGAGGAAAAAAATCGGAGCGATTCACCACTTTCTATCTCAGTGACCAGCTTTACAGACAAGGCATTTGGGAACACGCTTTTTGTTATAGTTTGGGGAAGATAATGGAAGTGAAAATATCGGAACTCCACCTTTTTCATCCGGCATAGTAAATTGTTTAAAAGACTCTATACTGACAACATGGAATAACTTCGGTTAGAAGGAGGAGCCTCCCTCTGGAACTCATAGAGGGCATTTTAGTCATACGTACGCACCCTCATAACCTAACCTAACCTAACCTAATTTTTTTTTAATAGTACAGGCTTAACTTCATATGATATTTGTCAATTATTATTACTATTTATTAAAAAAAAAAAATCATATTTTCTTGTTAATGAATTGTATTGCTTTCACTCAAATCCACTAATTAAAATTTATTTTACACTTCGTAGCTTGCTCTTTGGTACACAGTTTTCCGATTACCGGGGCGTATGATGAACGCGCGAAAGACAAACCTTTGCTATGCAAAACCGCCCATTGACCAGTTACAAAACCGCTATCTTTATGGCCGGTGACTTGATAAGCGGTATTTCATCTACATATTTGTCATTTTACAAACTTTGCGGTTGAATAACGATTTTAAGATTTTAATGCAATACGCTGCCTTCTCATTACTGACAGTATCAAGAAATCGAAAAAATCGCAACATGAAATTGACGAATTACACTCGAAACTATTAATTTTATACGTTTTTGATAGTCTAAATACGCCCAAAATTTTACAACTTTTTATAGATTTTAAAAGTACTTAACTACTTTTTCCTTGTTGATGAAATGCGCACCGAGGTGCTTAAACTTTAATCTAGCGAATGCCGGGCAGCTGAGGAGGAAGTGCAGAGATCATTCCACTTCGTCTTCCAGACAGCTGCGGCAGTAGATTCGCACCGTGTCGGTTTCTATAAGACAATGTCCGTTCAGTACAGCTGTAAGAATCGAGAGCTAGCGTTTGGCCAGCTTTAGTAGCTTACTTGACCGCCCGCGGTCTACAACCGGCCAGAAGGACCTTGCAACTTTGCATGTCGTGGTTTTCGCCCAGCGCTCGCTGAGCCGACTGTAAGCTCATCTGTCCCAAAGCAGGCCGCAAGTTGCCAACGGAACTCCTTTGCCCTCCCTGTCTGAGGTGATGGCCTCGAGGGTGCCCTGTCTAGCCAGTGCATGAGCCCTGCAATTTCCAGTGATATCACTGTGCAATGGGATCTAAATCAGCTTGATTTGGAAGTATTCCGAAGCAGTTGAGAAAGAGGTCAGGCATTCCCCGACCAGCTTTGAACGTACCATTACCGAACCCAGCGCCCTGATTGCCGCCTGGCTGTCAGGGTAGATATTTACTCTTCTTGTCGACAATACATTGGCGCCTAGCTAATCGGCCGCCTCTTTTATAGCGGCCTCCTCAGCCTGAAAGACGCTGTAGAGATCCGACAATCTAACCATAAGATCTCATTCAACTCCCGTCCAGCTACGATCCGTCCGTGAAGATGGTTATAGGACCTCTTCTACAGAGACTACCCTTCTCCCTTTCGTCCCTTGGAGGGATGTGCGTGGAGAAGGTGCGACATTGATAGAAAATTATCAACTTAAATATAATTATAGCTAAAAAAACATAAAACAAAATCGATTTCAATATTTCACTAACAGACAACGATTTCGACTACCTGCCATTTTGACAAAAGCAAAAGACACCGTTATTTGGTTTGAAGTTTTTTTTTATCAAATACCGATGAGAAAAAGTTTATTTTTGTAAGTACGAAGAACGACTTTTTGCCACAAAAATTTATCAAATTAGCCATAGTGCATTTTGTGGCCGTCAATTATTTTTAACACAAAGAATGTAACACCGTGCTGCACATGTATGACACTGACAGTGGAGTAAATTGTGTGATTTCGTATGGGGAATTCCAGATAGGCAACGTATGAGTTGCAGCATCGGACGAAAATCACTCTACTCTTAACTTTTTACGTGTGTTTACGTCTACGGTTTCATTTTGGCGCGTTTTATCAGTTACATGCGTTTACTGAACCGACTGAGAAATAGCCATTCTGAAAATCTCATCTTTGAAATAGCCATTTTAGAGCCTCGATCAAATTATGTCCACGCGTTACACGCTTCTCATAAAAAATCGTCTGCCGTTCGGAGGTGGGGTAGAACTGTAGGCTCCTCCCACCATTTGTGGAGCAACAGTAGTTCATAAAATGTATCAAGTGCAAATTGTTATTTCCCCTCGAGTAAAAATAAATAACTACAAAATAAAAAAATCAAAGCCAACAAAAAGTAGCAAAATTTAATCAAGAGAGTGAAGCTGCTATCAAACTTTAATTGGTTTTTTCATTTTGATCAAAAAGTTTTTTTTTTAGTTATACAGTTGCCAATCAAAAGGTAAAAGAGTAAAATTGCAAGAAACACACAACTTATATATCTTATGCGAAAAAATTTAGAGATATCGGTGTGAATTTTTTACATACATATGTAGCATAAAAGAAGTGCTCAGGAATTTGTTTTTGCATTCAGATATTTGGATAAGTATGTTTACGATATTTTTAGCTTAGATTTTCACTTACATGCAATCCATTGAGGCCCATTGTGATGAACTTTGGCCGCTTTGTGTCTAACGCCATCTGCAGTGCTGTGAAACATACCGAACGGAGTTCATGGGCTGGATCCCGATGGATGCCATGCTGGCGATATAACTTATCTGTTTAAATAGGTGTATATAATTTAATTCAAACTATGCTTGGCGATGTGGAAGCACAATATGGACTCAAAGCATACATTAATGTGAATCACATAAAGTAAGTTGCTATATACATATATTCCCATTACAATTCCGACTTTACTTTTTCACATGAACTTTTGAACCACCCTAACGTAGGTGTAATCGAGGCTCGGTTGTACATATTTCAGAACTAAATTTTTTATACATACACACATACATATTTATCTTTTAAGTTTGTAGCAAAACTATTATGAGACAAAAGATAAAATTTAATAATTGGCGTGTTTACCTCATATTCATGTACATATGTACATATGTTTATTAGGGTGGTCCAATTTTTTTCCAGCCATCCTTAGAAGTTAAAAATATGAAAAAGGAGACCCTAATTTTTTATTTTAAAATCGGGTAATGTTTTACCGTACTGGGGAACTTTGATGTTTCATTATATTTTCTGTGGAGCAAAAATACATTGTTTTGCAGAATTGCTAAAAAAATACTACTGTGATGCATTTTCAACTTTACAATTTTACTATCTACTTTTTCATAAACGATTATCTCATCTCTCATTTAGAAATATTAGTTATTTAATGTGATCGTAACCATATCACGCATCTTTTAAAAACAGTTAAAACAGTTAGTCAAATTTTAGCGTCAAGTTTGCATCATAATTCGATTGTTTGAAGATTTCTAAAAGGAAATCGATCAATAAATACATATTTATTTTTAACGATTTTATAGCAATTCTACGAAAAAATGTATTTTCCTAATATAAAATATATGTATGTATGCAAAACTTCAAAGCCTTCGCGGCGCACCGGAATACAATTAACCGATTTTAAAATAAAAAATACGGGCCTCCTCATTTTCTATTCCTTATAATTCTTAAGGAAGAAAATTCCAAAATTTTGATTTTCTTGTGTATTTTAAGAGCACCCTAATGTACATACATTAAGCGCACTAACAGCACAAATAAAAACAAAAAAACAAAAAAAAACAATATTTAAAAAAATAATATGTAACTGAAACGCGTGTGTACGCCAAATTACCCACCGTAGGCGATTTGCGCAGTTTGCCGCAATGCATTGTGTTTCGTCCCTGTGGACTCTTTGATTATCAGCAAGAATAAGTCTTCCATTTTGCGTCTATTCCGTCTGCCGTGACGACGATTATGGATCAATTGGAATTACTTTCCTGTTGCTGATGCTAATTGTGTGGATGTATGTATGTATGCGTGTTGCTTGTTATGTTTGCTATTTTTACTGTCCTTCCCACTTGTTGTTGTTGTCAACATACATACATGCATACATACAAATGTATGTATCCGGGGGAAAAAGGTCTACTCGGATGTCGATGTAAGCACTACTATTGTCTGCGTTATGACGATATTCTATCCGCTTCGCTGATTGCATTCAAGTGGAGCTACAACATAGAGAAAATATGTTAAGTTTTTCATATTTTACATACATGTGCATACATATGTACATACATACATATGTTTGGGATATGCATAGACATGTCGTATATATATACATATGTACATGTATTCTTATGTATATATGTGCAAAATCAATAATACAACAGATGCTTTTGATGCACTTTCAAGGATATCATATTGTATCAATTGAAAAGACAAATTCCTTTGTTTTCATCGCTTCCTTTTAATTTTTTTTTTTTTTTTCTTTTCAAGTACCTATATAGGATGTGTAAATTTCTTTGTGGCCATTCGACCTGCGTTTTTGCAAACTTTTAAGCACACGCACTATATATGTATTTGAATACTCTGATCTATACACACATAAATGTGTGCATATGTATGTATGTACTATATGCTATTCTATTTGCTATGAGCAACTCCAATTTTTCCGCATTTATTTATTTCGTATTGATTTTTCGTTTGAACTTCCTTCGAATTTCTTTAATTAATAAAATGGCTGTTGATTTTAAGAGTGTCCCAATGAAAATGTGTGTATCCCAAATCATGTATGTACGTATGTATGTAGTTATGTACATACGATCTTTTGTTTTGTGGGTAAATATAGCATTTTACTATTATTGTAATGACTAGTACTGATGTTAACTTTTTACCAAACTTCGTTGTCTATTTGTTTATGAAATTTTCATCCGCTACTTGCCATCCTGACAAAGAAGCTGCTTTGCTACTCTGACCTCTAGTATTTATGCACAAAAAAGCTAACCAACTTCAAACGTTGTTTCCTAAAGCAATCGGAAATAAAACTGACGGTCACTAGAGGTGGGTAACTCAACTCAGAGTTGAGTTATTGAGTTGATTCCTATAAGTGAATCGGTAACTCAGACTCCCTGTCCAAAAAAAATGTAACTCAGTAACTCAGTTGATGCCGTAGGGCTCACATGAATCAATTGAATCATAGTGGCTCATATTTGTCCATATAACTCTCTCGCTTCGCCACAGTGTTTAGCATGGCAAAGTCTTGCATTTTGTTTTTGCACGAGGCGAATTTATACAAGGTGGTGGCAAGAATACAACAACAACAACCACATGTATTTTGTATTGCGGGTGTTATGTCAAATCTCACAAATTCTTATAATTTCGTTTT
>NW_016166828.1:3734-9379 GCF_001687245.7 Rhagoletis zephyria | reverse complement strand
AAAAAAATTACACCTTTCAAATCAGTAGAAAGGAGCTGACCACGCCCACTTTAAAGTTTTGTTTTATCTCAACGGCCGCTATACCGCATCTATGCCTCAAAACGAGTCTACGATACGAATGAGTGTAACATACAAAGAGTCAAATGAGTTAGTTGAATGAGCTGACTCCTTAAAGTGAGTTGGAGTCATTGAGTCAACTCCTATAAATTTGCTGAGTTACCCACCCTTAACGGTCACCAACTACTACGCGAATGACGTTAGTCACTCGCTGTATTCGCCTATCGAGTCGCCTCAAAATCAAAACATTTTCCGATGCGCATGAACAGTTCATCCATCATTTTACTAGCGAACAGCTTTATTTTTTAACGACTATTCGATGATAAAATCGATATTGTCTGTTGCTGGCAACCAACTAGCGGCAGTACACTATATACAAATGTGCATACTAGGACTGGGACTATCCGTACATTCAGATATCTGTTCGAAGATTCGTATATACGGATGAAATCTGGATGTTGGGCTAATATCCGTTCATTTGGTTATAAGGATATACGGATATTCTAAATAGTGTTGGAATGGATTCGCTAAATTGCTTTAAAAATTAATACACAAACAATTGTTATTTTATTTGTATTTTTAGTTTCGAAAATCCGAATATTCGGTTAATATCCATTCCTTTTGTTATTCGGATATTCAACTTCTTTAATCAGATATTCGAATATTAGAATATTTGAATTATCTGGATATTCAAAAAATCCTGATACAACTCCCAGTCCTAATACATACATACTCGTACATACTATACATCCTGCATGCTTTCCTACGTTCGGTGTTCTGATTTGTAAACTATAAAAAAAACACTTGAACTTTGACAAGTTTGTTGCAAAAATAGTACTCACCTCATCATAAATAGTTACTCATGCATGTGTATGTATGTATGTATGTAGCAAGTATGTCCATGACAGTAGAGATTTAATTCGGGTACAGCTTTCTATAAGTATATACTCGCTACTTGTTGAAAAAATAAGTTCTCGTTGGGTGCACATGCTATACAATCGCCTAAATAGTATGTACGTATGTAAGTATGCATTTATGTACTATGTCAGATCTACAAGACAACTAAATAAATAAACACCCAAACATTTTTTAATGTTTAATTTAACATTACGAAAAAATTATTACATATTTTACTGGAGATTTATAAAAAAATATTAATTTCTTTCAGTTAAAGTACAAATTGTATATACATAAATACATACTGATGTATTTACCACCGCATGTAACATGATAAAGCACCCAGCAGTTGCTCGTTTACAATGAACCGCAATACGTACGTACATACTCCAACAGGTGGTTTTATCTACATATAGTACATTTTGATCAATTTTGACTATTTTTCTTTTGTTTCTTTACTGTTTATTCTTTTTATTATAAAAATACAGCTCATTATCTAACAAAAACCATATAAGTTCAAATTTTAAACTGTGAAAAATTTAGAAAAATTCTGCGAAATTTTACAACAACAAAAATTTACATATCCACAAACTTTTTATTCAGAACTCATTAAATTCTCGCTCAAGAAGTTGCAAGTTTCAAGCGGCTAAGAGTTCGCGTTAATTTTTGATTTTTTTCACGAATGGTGTTATTATTTTCTTCCATACAAAAAACACTTGTCAAACATACTTTGTATAGAAATGCGTGAAACCGTCAGCAAAAAAATTGTCAAACCTTAACGCGATTTCTTATGCCGATTTCGTTTCTACCGAAAAATGCAACCTTCCTTTTGCCCTCTATGCACAAACACTAAGAGGCGATGAGAAGGCAACATTTTTTGTAGAAACGCAATCGCCATTAGCCACTTGAAATTTGTACTTTATTGAGTTAGAATTAATGGACTATAATATTAGAATTTTTCTAAACAGTTTTTTGTGGTTGTAACATTTTGTTGAAATTTTCTACAAATTATATGGTTTTCATTAGATAATGAGCTGTAAGTATTAAAATTAAAAATTATAAACCTTAAACAAATAAAAGAAAAATATCCACAACTTGTCAAATTGTTGTGTCCTTATTATTTTTGACATGACTATATGTACACATTTATAGTATGTGTGGAACTTAATGTGGTTTTCCATTCCTTGGTCTATTGCAAAATTATCCCTATATTTTCGAGGATGTTTGTCTCTTTAGAGTATCCAAAAGATCTACTCTGCACTGGTAACAAATTCGTTAACAAAGATAAGTCAAAGTATGTACCGCCTGGCAACATACAAATTGATTTCGCGTATTATATAGTGAAGCATACTGTTGTAAAGGCGCTGTTCTGGGTCTGACTCTTGCGACCTCGTTCGCGCACTCTGGGCACCGTGGGTAACCCATGTGCGAGATGCGGTAACCAATCGGAATGGAGCCTTAGCTCACAGGAGAAAAAGAGGGAGCTTCGGTGAGGCCACTGCGACTTATTCGGTTTAAGGGCTCATTGAAGTATCCTGCGTCTGTTCACCAGTAGGTGCGGCTGCAAGGGAGCGTCTGTCTTCTTGGAGCAATGGGTTGAGCGCTGGGCTTGGGATGACGACTACGGCAAAAGTTTAAAGGGCTACTATTTAAGGGAATTCACCTGGAATGTCCAGACCCTTAATGGGGAAGGTGCCTCTGCCCGGCTGGTTGATGTCCTGTAAGGACGAAAACTTGTATCACTGTCATCCACGAAATAGACGGGGCAAGGCAAGATATACGTCGGGCCTTGCGACGTAAAGGACAGAAAATTCGGTGTTGGAATTGTGCTGGGAGAAAGACTCCGTCGCCGAGCATTGTCTTTTGATTCCATCCACATAAAAGCGAGGTTTTTCATCATCTTGCTCATTTGCGCCCACGCTCCGACGGAAATGAAGGACGAAGCATCCAAGGATTTATTTTATGAGCGCTTGGATAACACAGACGAGCGCTGCCGCGTCACCATATAAAAATCGTGCTTGGCGATTTCAATGCCAGGGTGATCAAGGAAGGGATCATTGGAACCACGGTCGGAAAATTCAGCCTCCACGATGAAACGTGCGATAACATACTGAGGCTGATCGACTTCACCGGGCCCGAAATATGGTAGTATGCAGTACTTGGTTCAAGCATAAAAAGATCCATCAAGCTACGTGGCTGTCTCCAGATCAAAAACGAGAAATCAAATCGATCAAGTTGTGATAGAGGGAAGGCATGCTAGCAGTGTTTTAGACGTACGTACACTCCGAAGTCCTAATATCAACTTGGACAACTATGATGTTGCAGCCAAGATACGCTAAAACTGTTCGTCCAACAATGCAAGGAAAGCTTAACCTCGAAAAGCTGCAGTCGCAACGCAATGTATTCGCCAACCGACTTTCACACCTGCTCTCAGAGAGCACTCTTCAATAAACCGACATATGGGAGCTTTGGAACCACATTATCCACTTATTACATACCGAAGAAGTAATCGGATTTCAACGAGCCCGAAAGAACAGCTGATGTGATGAGGAATTCCACAAAGCTGCAGATAAAAAAAATATCTCCTACAGGGCAACGCTGTCATAGGCTTCAACGCGAAAAATGTGAGATCGGTATTGGGAGCTGAAGACTAAAGCGAGACGTATACGCCGCAATAAGGAGAGGGGCCGAAATACGTGAGTGCGAAGAGCTTTTTTATCTTATAATTTTACCAGAGAGTTAGGCGACTTACGGAAGGCTCCAAGACCGGGGCGAAGTCCTGTAAGAACAACCATGACGACCTAGTAACCGATGTCCAGAACGCATGGAGGAAACACGCTGAATAGTAGCAGCACCGAAAGTTGTGGAGAAGACTAGCCCGAGCCCGAGCCCCCAGTCGATGACGATGGAGTCGATGCCCGACGACTGAAATTGAAGTGTTATCTGCCCAATCCACAGTAATTCAAGGCCTTTTGGAGGAGTTCTAGTAAAGTACATATCTTCGTTAATTCATAAGGAACATACTTTTTGAAGACATTTATTTTAGGTTTATATGTATCAAATATTTTTTATCCCTACTTTAATGCACATTTATGGGTCGATTACGGATGGAAACCGAACTTCAGTTGCGTTGGCAGTGGCCGGAATTATATTGCAGAAGCCAACTGACGACTGAAAGTGGCAACTGAGTTGCTATATTGGCAACTGCATTTTTGTGGTTGCCGCGGAAATTTTGGTTGTGATAATTTATTTATTTTTTCAACTGTTTCCACGAGTTATCTACACTCAAATCTTGGTTGGCGTTGCCCTTCGGCAACCTAATTGAGGCTTTGTTTTTTTGCAATGATGCTGTTCCTGCAGTGGAAATCTGACAATCGCCACGCTAAATTTCCATCGTAAAAATTCTCTAAATGAAAATAGGTGGGGCCTAAAAGCACGCAACATAAAAGTAATAGATGCAATGTGTAATAAACCAAAGCTGGTAGTATGAAGGGCAGGTTACTAGGTGTTGCATGTTGTTAGGCGCGCCTGCTATTGTTTTGGAGATTTTTAGCGATCAAAATTGCCGATAGCGAATGCTGGATAACGGCTGCTGAACTAAAAAGTAAAATTTGGGCAATTTTTAAGTTCCTAAAAGCGTGAATCAAAAAAGGATGCAGCCTGGTGTAAGCAAATTGTTCATAGGTATCATCGAAATTTTAGGCTGATTTTTCAGCATACAAATACAATCCGGTAGGAGATATTAAATACGCTGTATCGTTGAGGGAAGGCTGCCAGATATTTCTTTATTCTTGTTTGATTTTAAATCCTTACTTGGTTTTAGCTTGTATTCCATATATGTATGTTGTATTCCTCGTGAACAGATATTTTGAATGCGTACACATATACCTACATACATCAATTTATTTAAAGTTGACAGTTATCAAAAAAACTAGACTGAAACAATACGATATTATTAATACAAAACATTTCAGGCTAACTTATCCGATTAGCTATTTAATCATATAATCAGATAATATAAACCAATTTTTACTTTACAACTTTCATTTTCCACAGACCATCATTAAGGTAATGGCAGTTTTCCACTCCTACTCCCTTATTGACTTTTGAGCTGAAAAAATACCAGGCATTAATAAGAACAAAATACAAGGAGCTCTAAATTACATATCCTCTGTAGACAAAGTAGTAATGCCAATAGCAATTGCGTGCTCTTTACCCTCCGCCATTATAGCTACAACAGTTCCTTTATCGGCAGGCGTCATCTGTGCGCCAGGTGACGTGAGGCCAGGACACATTATATTCGCACCACTCAATACGAATCTTATTGCACCCTTATCTACTTGTTGCATAGTCACAAAGTATGGAAACTTGTGTAATAGTCGTAAAGTAGGCATCCATTGACTTTCACGGTGGCGGAAGAACGCTATTTCACCGTTCCCCGTAACTAAGAGCTCTATATGATCGTGGCTATAATATTTACAGCTAGAACTACACAATTCATTTTTATATCAATAATTTTTAATTACCATTTGGCGATGCGGTATGAATCCTTTTTCGGGAGTATTAAATCAATGTGTGTTTCCAGAAATGGATACGTTTCCAACAGTCTCGCACGGATGCCTTTCTGCACAGACGACTTCAGCTGCTGTAGAGAGGAAACGCTTTCCTTTTCTTCAAACCTATAATGCCGA
>NW_016166828.1:0-2888 GCF_001687245.7 Rhagoletis zephyria | reverse complement strand
TGACTTTTTTTTAATTTACTTTTACTTTTTTTCCTAAAAACAAACAAGAATTTGAATAAAGAATTTAAAAAACCGACGTACAATATTACCATAACTATAAATCGTTCTATTAATTTGTTTTTAATTATTTCCGGGTCGCATTTTCCAGACATAATTGCAATTTCGTTTCCGGAATCATATATAAATATACATACATATATAACGTATTTGAGACTTCATTTATTAGCTTTTTATGTAGTTGCAAACCACATGCATAATCTTTCATAAAAACAGTTGTAAGATACTATCTATGAACGTATGTATGTATATAGTTAATTAAATAGTATAGGTTTAATACGTAATAAATTATTAGGAGATAACATAAAGGACTAAGGATTCGTTTAGCACATACATTTGACTGTATACCTACATAGGTATACATGTACGCTGGTACGTTTTACAATGTAAACATTATTATTTATACTTAAAGCAATTCTTTCTAGAAAATAAATGTTTGACTTATCCACAAAAAATAAAAAAAAAGTTGCTTCACTATGGTACTATTCTAATTGCAAATTTGCTCACATTTTAAACGGAATTAATTAAAAATCGAATCTGAAATTTAATGGATATTTATTTAATCCTCATTTGTCTCAATTTGTAAGTATGTAGTAATAGAAATTTATCAACTCAGTTAATATTGTGGAATTTTTTTTTCTATGTACGTACATACATACAAATTTTGCAAGGAAAACGTAAAGAAGTTGCACAAGCGTGACGTCATACAAACAGCGATTCCGTGAAATTCACTGAGAGCGGAATAGCGGTACGCAGATGGGCGCCACCTTTGTTCACTACATCATGCATACATACCGTGTTTATAGACTTTTACCAGGGACCGAGAACGCGTTCCGGTTTTAGTTTAGTTCTGCATGGGAACAAAATGCAGTTTCAAGAAAATTCCCACAAAAGAACCTCATGAACGTTCCAAAGAAGAGCACAATGAGAACGAAACTTTCGGGAACGTTTTAATGAGAACAAAATGAAAACGAAAGTATCGAGAACGTTTTCAAGGAGGATAAAATAAGAACAAAAGTCTGGGGAACGGTCTGCCAGAGAACAAAAGTTTTGAGAACTTAACGTTAAAAAGGAAAAGGGCGCACAGTGTTTCGACTATATGGTGCCTGATGGAAATAATAGTAAACCTGCAACGATTTCGCTGAAACTTGACATGTGCTTTAATTTTTCTTAGGAATTAGGAATTATGAAATTTGCTGAAGATGGGATAATTGCCACGCCCTCCAATTCTGTGTTTTACTTTTCCCTCTCTAAGTCCAACCTGTTTTTAAGTCAACTGTCACCACGAATTTTTTCCACCTGCCTCTATATTCGAAAACACTGTGGGGCATCTGCGCGATGAGATGAAAAATCGGATCAATGAGAACCATAACCGTTTATTCTAAGCCAGGCAAAAACGGGATCATTTCAACTTATAGATCGTTCATCATTAGGTTGAGCTGTCCATTTATGGAACAGTTTTTCATTTTCTGTGCATGAAAAGTTCTTGTCTTAAGTCTTTCGTTGACTTAATTTGCATAAATATCTTTCAGTTCTTTTCTGAATAATTTTATTATTCAAACATTTCAAACTAATGGAACCTCGGAAAAGATTTGTTCCCATTTCGTTCTCTGTCAGAAAGCTCCTGAGACTTTAGCTCCTAAATGGTTCTTCGATAGAAGGTTCCTTAGACTTTTGTCCCCAATTGGTTCTATTAGTCTCACCGCAGCATTTTACCCAAAAACGCTTTGGGGAATTTTTATGCTTTTATAACAAGAACATTACCAATTTTACTATGCCAAATGCAATAATGCTCAAATGGAAGAAACAAGTTTATTTGTGTAGCGAATCTTGATATTCTCTGGTACTTAATAAATAAGTATTTACATATCGTTACAATAGAAATTGCAAACAAATATTACAGCGTTAGAAAAAATATTATGTTTAATAAAAACCAGCACTTTGAGAAAATTGTATTAGTTTGAAATAAGGCACATTTAAAAGAACAACAGTACAGGCGAAAAAAGAAATATTTAATTTCCTCGCTTATTTATACATACGTATGTATGTATGTTGAGTTACATCAAAGTTTTTGAAGTATATTTTATACTTTTACTTGCTCATAGTTTTTAATTTAAAATTTATTGTGGAGAAAATCTGTCGAACAAACGTATGTACATACATATTTACCTTAATTCACAAAGGCCCTAATCAACACATTTTTCGAAACTGAGGTTTTCGCAGATTTTGGTAGGATGTGTTAAAATACGGAGTTACATGCTACTTTTTAAAGGGCCCTACCTGTGTTTACCTCGCTTTTATTAACTTGGAATGTAACTATGTAATAATGATGTGCCTAACAGATGCAGCGATTTCCACATTGAAGTTACGTAGCGATTTTTTAGTTTTTTAAACTATAATTTTATTAGTGATTACTGATTTTATAATGTTTATTGCTTCTTCTGTAAAATAAAGAAAAAAAATGTTGGTTAAAGTCTTTGTGAATTAAGGTGGCGATATGTATGTAAAAAAATATTTGTATATTCACATTATCTTCTTTATTCAAAGTCATTTTAGTTTTATTAAACTATATATTTAAATATATCAGGTCGAAGGAAAATAGCGGCATTAAAATACAGCAAACTGATCTGCTTGGTGCTCTCGACTCGGCAATTGCCTGAGACATAATTGTTAGCCAATTGTAAAAAAAAAATAATAAACTTAATACTCCCGGGTGCCAATTCCCGTTCTGCGTTATCGTGAAGTGAAGAGTAAAAAATTCACACCGAATTAAATGCGGTGTGAAAGTGTTATTTTTATCACTACACAATAACGCAGAACGAGCATTGACC
>NW_016166827.1:10994-23104 GCF_001687245.7 Rhagoletis zephyria | reverse complement strand
AATTCTTGAGAGTAAACAATTTAAAGAATTTACTTACATACTTACTTTGATGACTTGATGAGTATGGGGTAAATGGTTGGAGTCGATTCAGGCAAGTGAGGCCTACAGCAGGGGGCTGAGTGCTGTCAAACTGTAGCGTAACAATTTAAATACATACAAACTTGCATACATATATACATATGTGTGCGCTTGTTTGTGATTGAAGGCAACCGCGATGGCAGCTGCTCGCCGCTTTTGTTGTTATTTACGAGCATTTTATTGCTACTGTTGTGACCTCTGATGGCATGGAACTCAGCATCGCCGCATTAACTGGGTACGGCCGACTTTTCTGTGTTCCTTTCGCTCTTCTATGCTTTATATGTTCACTTCCCCAGAATTTTATTACACCAATGTTGCTGCAAATAAGGCTAACCACATGCATGCACTACACATTCGTAACGCTTGTATGTGTATTCACATGTATACCAGCAATGCATGTGAATTAAGTGAAAATGTGGGGTGGGGCAGCTATAAAATGTCCTATGAAAAACCAAAATTTGCATAAGAATTGCCGGAATGGCAAAATTGCTATGATACGAGAGCTTACAAAGTACATATTTTTAGTGTAGCGCTTTAACACTGTG
Organism: Rhagoletis zephyria; assembly: GCF_001687245.7. NCBI lineage: Eukaryota > Metazoa > Arthropoda > Insecta > Diptera > Tephritidae > Rhagoletis > Rhagoletis zephyria. Next base: position 22,481 of record NW_016166827.1, on the reverse strand, counting down.
GCATTTTATTCGACTTTATATGTATTTAAGTTAGTGATGGTTTGAGTCAAAAGTCTGAGGCGAATGAATGTAATCATGTACTTATTCAACTACATATGTATGTATTCATTACCCGAATGCTCAGGATTAGCATACATATCTATTTTTCAACCACTTATGAGCCAAAAAAACGTGTCAACTTTTCTATTCCGGCGCTATTTTGAGCAATTTATAAGATATTTATGCAATAAAAATCAAGTGACCATTTTCAGTTCATATGGTAACAGGGTTGCCCTCACCAAGCGTTGAAAGGGCACACAGTTAGGTCGCCAAAAGTAGTTCTTCTTAAGGTCACACCATCATAGACGCTAGCTGTACTGATATTCAAAAAAGTGGTGATGGAGCGAATATATGTGCACTACTCTCACCCCTATTTTTTACAACGCTTTTATCAACTTTTATTTTGAAATAAAAAAATTTTGATTTTCAAGAATTCTATACCATTTATACGAAAAGTTGTTTTTCCCATATAAAATACATGAAAAACTTTGAGCGCTTTGAGCGACCTCTAAATATTTTTTGATTTCAAAATAAAAAGTAGGGGTATATTTTTTCGGTAAAGAAAAATCCTAGGGGGTGAGAGCGTAAAAATTCCGACTTTACTTTTTCACATGCATTTTTGCACCACCCTAATGTACACTCTCGCCATTGTAGAAAACTGGTATAGATAATGATCTACACTCTCCACTTCTTCTACATATATTTCGACAACTTCGGCGGTAGTCATTCGATTGTTGATCTATTATGTTGGCATGCGTTCCTACACATTAAGCTGAGACAGGTAATAACGACATTCACATGTGGAAGAAGTGATCGCACCAATCGCGAAAGCTGGTTAGATCTTCTCCTATCTAATTTATGCCAGATGTGTCATTCTATACCAAGGTTCGCAAGATAATCGCACTGATCGTAGACAAGGAGTTTCTCTTCCTTGCCAGTTAATCTTCTGTATACCGGCAAGACGTACCTGGCACCAATACTAAATGCGTGAAGTGACACAATGAAAAATTTGGCATTTTTGAAATTATGCGCTAAAAATGTACACAGAGCTTTCATTTACCTTTCAGCAAAATTTTGAGTCAATTTTTGTTATAATTTGTTGAAAAGGCCCCCTTACCCATATGATTGCCATGTGCCAAGAAATATTTTTCGCATTTTCTGACAAACGTATAATTTTGAGTTGGGTGCGATAAGGCAATTAAATCCACCATTACTATTTTAGTATTGTCATTAATCACTACAAGGTCCTTTAATCTGAATGGAATTGTTTTAACGAAACACGAAAGCACTTCTGTAGTAGTAGATTCCCTATTTTCCTGGAGGCAGACTTCGCTTGATGACCGCTCAAAAGGATTCTATGGAATAAGGATGTGGGCTGGAGCACAACCAATCTAAACTTTGCGGGGAAGTATATTTTCTTTTAAAATGTCCGTTGGTCTCTAACAACCCATTAGTAAGAAAACGTTTTGCCACACCATTGCACCATCATGGAACAGTGTTCTTTAGCAATCGCTATGATGAGGTTTTTCTTAGAGCATATGTACGTACATAGTATGTGAATAGGCTGTTTATAAAAGTAATTTTTAATTACCAAAAATCGAAGATAGTAACGCTTTGTAATTTTTGCGTTTTTTTTTGGGTCTTTCGAGATTCTTGAGACTTTCCGATATTTTTCCCGGATTTTGCAGTATTTGATTGTATGTGATATTCTCACAAGGCATGTCGAAGAGTAATACATTAGGGTGTACCAGATTTCAGATGAGGTGAGATTTATTTTTAAGAAATTTTTTTACGATGACGATAACCCGTGCAATACTTGAAAATTTTGGTTCAAAATTTGTACTGCGTTAGCAATACGATGCGACTACATTTAACGTAATTAATCAAAATATATCAATAAATATCAATATATTTTTCGCCCACACACTGGAGCTTAAGCGTATTAAATGTGCATTCTTACCTTTTAAAAAACTTCAAAGATACAAATTTTATTCAGGTAATTTTTCGTTTTCCTTTAGAGCGCGTCTTTCACATCTTTTTCAATAGCGTTAAAAAACATAATATTACGTTCGCTTTTTACTTGTAGGTTCGACAAATGCCGCTAAGTTAAATAATATTTCATTTGTAAACCTTTCGGCCGATCTTGCCGAAGCATAATTAACCTTTCATTTTAGGACAGCGAGACTTACTTCTTTGGTTCATTATCGTTGATAAGATTCTTCTTAAGATTTGGAAAGAAATTATTTTTATGAGTGCGATCCACAAAGCATATTGCTCTTGTGAAATAAGAAATCTTCGTAGCCAAATCTTCAACTTCAGGTCGGCCTGGATGGAAATAAAACTATAAGTATATGTTGTTTAGGTCAAAGGTGTAAAAAGTTTAGAAGGTATCGAATTTCGCGAAAAACAAATGTCTGAGACACCCTAATGTAGATATGTAGTACGTCGCACATAACTGCCTCAGCAAGTTCAACATAGTGTGTATGTACATACAAATGTAGCCATGCGTTTTCATTGCAGCTGACAGCTACTTAACCATACAACAGCTAAAGGACATTTTGAGCTTCACAATCAGTTAACAGGGCCAACGCCCTGCAATTTAAACCATTTATCAGTTCATCTTATAATCATGGCATGTGGTCGGCCATAATTGAAGCTGCCTGACCCAGCATCATCATCATCGTCCCTCCATCACCGCATCCCTAACAAGCGCCAGGCAAGTTGCCAATGCATATTGCTTTTGCTTAAATGCAGGTTCCGTATTCAATTTATGGGCAAGAAATTATAACTGCACTGAGCAACACAATACGGCGAAACAATGCGGATGGCGTTTGCAGAAGTCACGCATAATATGCAGGAAACGGCCGACGATAACAACAAACAGCAACAATAGCAATAACAATGGTTTGCATTGCTGCCTTTGAAAGCCGTAATTAAGCGCACAAATTGGCAACTTCAATACATGGAAGGCATACTATTATTAAAATAAGAGTATATTATGTTGTAGCAGAACAATGGTTACACCGTTATTCCGCCTAGCATCCGTGTGTATACGTTTCAACTATACAAACCTACCTACGAGTATTTGTATCAGCGTTTTTCCTTCCTGTTTCCCTTTCCGTTATTTTGCTGCCACAAAGTTAAAATATGAGCTCGAACTTTATATGCATAAAAAAAGATGATTCCGGAATCACATGCTCATATTGAATGCACTGTTCCTTTTTTGCGGACATGTTCTACGAAGAGATTACTCATTCATTTGAGTCGAGAACTAGTTGATCTCAAATTTCATCCGTACAGGATAAGCCTCCAGTTATATCCGCATTTGATTTTTTGCAGCTTATTAATGCCCAATTAGTGCCATGCAGACTAATTCGGGACTAATTTCTTTACAGGGAAGTACGTACACACCCAAACGCACACAAACTTATTCACTCATAAACCCTCAGGAGAAAACCATGGTAAGACTTACCGGCTCTTCTTTTCTTTTGCATTCTTGGAAAAATTGAATATGACCCACATTTAACTCCATTTTCTTGACTGTATGTTAATTTGTTTTGTTTCTTTGTTGTGCATTTATATACATATATATATATATATATATAAATGGACCTACCATGGTAACCACAACAGTGGCAGCGATAATTGCATTAATTGCCTGTAGCGTTGCCGTGACACACACCTCAGTTGCTCCGCTTGCTCCACATGCTCCGATTATTCCGCTGGACGGTTGCCCATTGATGGCTGAAAGGCAGCACTGGCAGCATTGTGATCGCTAACAAGGGACGAATTTTTGCACTTTTTGCTTTCGCTCTTTTGCTGTTTGTCGGGTTTTCAGGTCAAGGGTAATGTAATATTAAAATTTTAATGCTTAACAGTAAAAGAGACATTTGTTGCGAGACGTCGACAAGGGAGTTTTAAACAGTTAAATTATAGGAAATCATTTTCAAGACTGCTAAAAGAAACTATTATAGGGGAATATTGTCCACTACATATACTTGAAAAGTGCTTGCAGCTTGTGAAGTAGATGTTTAAACGTTGGTGCGCTAAAAAACGTGCGGCAGCTTTTTACTTTAAATTACCGTTTAGAGAGCTCGGATTTCTATGCTAAATAATATGCCGAAAACTATTTACCATCATAACTATAAGAAAACTATGTTAGCATATAAATCCGGGAGCTATAGATTTTTAAAACTCTGCAAATGAAAAGTAGGAGTGCCTAAAAATATGCAACATAAACTTGGCGATTCGATGTATGAGGGTATGAGGGAAAAGTAATGAAATATATTTTTAGTCACCAAGTGAGATTTTCGGAGACCTCGATAACCAAAATAACTTGACATTGATTGCTGTTCCGCTAAGATGGCATTGGACAAATTTTTGGAAAGACCGCAACATGCCTAGTACAAACTCTGTCGAATAGTTTACGAAAAATTGATTGGTGATACTACCCATCTATTCTGTTTAGGCCACAAATTCTCCATGAGCATACAAGGGAGGCATTTTAATCTGCATAACAGTAGCAAATGATATTCAACCACTTATTATTTAACACGTTAAGTTAGTTGATGCTCTGGACGATGCCGGTATTATTGATTAGTAGTAGTGTGTATATCACTGATATAAAAAAACTGGGCATACAAGTCAATCAGCCCAATATTGAAGCAATATGTGAAGCGGTTAAATTGTTCTGCTTAACAAAAATAAAATTTCTTTTGAGATTTTCTCCTTTCTTTCGAGCTAGATAAAAACCTAACTGTAATTTTGTTTTTTTTTCAGACAAATATGTATAAAGTCCCTTCCATTCTAAGTATTACGATGGCATACCTCCACAAATGGAGTGGAATGTTTGCTGACGCTCGCAAGTCAAACCACAGCTATTTATAGCAGCCCACGCTAATCGATTTTTATGGATTAAGACCTCTTACATGCATACGCATACATGTACTTAAGCATACAACAGGCATCAAAACACACGAATGAATCTTAACGGTTTTTGCTTGTAATCATGTCTTAATTATCCTTTGAACCATTCATGTGCGGAAATTAAGCTGAAAAGCTTTTGCATCAGCAGTGTGGAGGGAGGGGGAGGGGAGAATGGCTGGCGGTAGACTCGTAAGCTGGTATTTAATCGTCTGTCAGCATGACTTTGAACAACGAAGCTAACGAGCGAGGAAGGGGATGGACGTGTCCTACTTACAAAATACAACGCAAAAAGAAGTTTTCAAGCAAAATTGATGACATTTCAAAAATGACTTCTTAAAGAATATGTTCTTTCCGGGGAAAAAACACATTTTAAGACATTATGAAGAGAGCTCACAAATATGTCCATACATGTGTCTTTAAATTTGTGCTAAAGTTAGTATAGACTTGTTTCTAGCTAAAATAAATGGATGTCATTTAACGATCCGAAGCACTGCGCATTATTTATTCCCTGTCACAGCTTTGTTTTTGCTTAATGCATACATATTTTCATTACAAAATCGATACAAAAACAAAGTGTCATTGCAGCTTGTAAATATCGATGACACCGCTTTTTTGGATACGAGTACTTCCTGCCTAACCGATGGCGCACAGTGTCGCGAGTAGTGAAAAAATACCAAAAATTAAAGTCAAAAATTTTAAATGATTAGTTTATGTGTATTAAATACGTTAATTTACTAATTAATACTACCTAAGAAAAGTTAACACATGGTTCAAGACTACAAGGAAGGATAATCGCCCGAATGGTAAGAAATATGTGGAAAAAACTTCCTTCTTTTATTAATAAATATTTTTATCGACTTGTGAATGTTAAGTGCATATAGAATGCTAATAAAAGAGAAATAAATCTATAATGCTTTGCAGCAAACCAAGTTTGGCTAAAATCGAACCACGTTTAGATATTATTTTTGAAGTGAAACTTCTTTAGCGGCGCTTGGTTGGTTGGGAGTAAATTGGCAAATTTACTAAAGATTATTTATCGATTATTTATCGATTTTGTCACCGATTATTATCGATTTTTATCGATTTTTTTATAGATATTTTTATCAATTTTGTTATCGATATTCTTATTTATATTTCTGCCGATTTTTAAGCTATTTTGGTTATCGATTTTTTTATCGATATTTATATTGAATTTGCTATCAATATTTTTATCGATTTTCTAATCGATTTTGCTACCATTGTTGTTATCGATTTTTCTATCTTAATTTTTATCGAATTTGTTATTGATTTTGTTATCGACACAACAGAATAACATTAATGTAATTATGTTGAACAAACAGGGTAGAGGCAGGGATCAAGATAGAAAAAACACAAAAACTATAACCCTAAGCAAAAGCAGATGTATGTATGTATGTATATTGGTTATGAGACAAAGAGATATGTAACGTAAGTTTCACTTCTCCAGTGTGGCCCAGGCGCACCTACTTTTTTTATGTCCACTCTATATATGGATACGCGACACTGTGCGGCGTGTGCGGCGACCCGAAAAATTAAGTTAGGATAACCAACTGAACGCTTTGAATGGAATGTAATTCAAAAAAGTATAATTTATGAACAGTTCGAGTAGCTGAGGGGTTTCCAAATAACTATTTTAGCAGAAAATACCGGAGCTGCAAGGGGGGAAGTGCGCTATATGTACGTAATATGTGTGTAAATATATCAACAGCCAAACCGCAGGGCTGCCGGAAGCGAAGGGCTGGCTTATTTGCTCATTATGGCTGCCGAAATGTGCAAAATTAGGCGATATTCAAATTTGCTGCCATACTACGATGAAAACAGGTAAAATTAAATATTTGAACACCTTTGGCGACGCGCACAAATGCAAATATAGGAGCATACACATTGGGTGCGAGCCCACCAATATTACTATATACATATGTATGTATATGCCAATGCTTTTGCAAACAAATTTGCGTTAACGCTGGCGTGCAACATACCCTCCTTATGACGCATAGTTTGTATTAGGCCCATTAGTAGCATGGCAAGGCTGACTGTATGCGGGTGGTTTGCGGCAAGTTGGTTAGGTGGCTTTGCCAGACATGAGTTGCCACTTTCGAGTCGCACACCTATCAAGTGAAAATGACAAACAACCGGAATAAAATAAGAAAATTCTAAATTTCTCCTTCAATTAATCACATTTTTATTAGATTTTTAAATTTACTACATACTTGGGAGGATAGATCCTGCAGTCCAGGTCGTTAGCGGGCAAGAAACTCAGTTCGCTACAAACAAAAGGGCAGCGTAAGAATAGTATCACACAAGCCGTGAGTAGAGCAAAGAGTATGCAAACAAAGTCAATATTTTAACGGCGCTACTAACTAACCAAATATAGGCCAGTGGCAATGGGAAATTTCTATAGCCAAGTATGGCCGACCAAGAAGAAGGAGCCCAAGTTATATGTGACACCCACTCCGAACAAAGCCACAGTGCTGAATGCCGTTGAAGATATACAAAAAGTGTAAGTCGCATATATCGAAAGAAGCTGCCATCCATCTGATTTAAGCGCTTTAANTCATAACCGCCATAGCACACCCGAACAAATGGAGGAGCAATTCGAAAACATTTTCCGCGCCTCCCACAAACAGCTGCGCACAATGACGCACAATCCCTGCGGCCAATTATCGATACGCATCAAGCAATGTCTCGATGAAAATGTCCAGCAAATGTCCAAGTGTTTTGCTGTGATGGATGAATATAGGATTTGTGTGAGCAATATGATGGCCGAGAAGCTGGAGGATGTAGTGACGGATTTTGACAAAAATGAAGGAAGCGCACGAAACGGCGGCAGTTCAGCTTTGCTAAGAGAATATGACGATAGCAAAGAGGCGGATGCTTTGATAGAAGAGCTTGAAAGGGAGCTTAAACGACGGGTTGAGGAAACGGAATGTGGACAAGAGGAGGGACGGCGAGAACATCAACAAGAATTCGGGAATGAAGGAGTAAACACGTGCGCCTAAAGATGATAGATACAGGGTCATTGATTTAATCATAATATGTATGTATGTATGTGTGGATCTATTTTTTAAGACATTATTTTTGACAAAAGCATGTGTAGCCTTAATACAAAATCTTCAAATGATCTGATGTAGCAAATAATACATAACTAAAGACATTATTTAAAGTATTTTTTTTTTACTGAAAATAACATATAATGCTAAGTTTAGGTAGGCAATTAATCGATTAATTAGCCAAACCTTCTCGGCTCGGCTAGTTCGATTTACCATAAAAAAATTTCTTATTTGTCTATTGATTGCTCGATTAAAGCTTAATTGAATTCAATTTTGATTTTAGTCCTATTTTATAAGCAAAAAACACTAAGCTATTTGTTTTGGGTTCTATGAAGGTTCAAAATGAATATTAACAGCATTTCGGGAATTTTACCTAAAACTAAATACATGATAATTGGCGGGTGGCGAAATGTAGAACTTAATGCGGTACAAACCAACTCGCCAACGATCATCGCTGCTAGCTAACTTTTTTATATATTTTATTTTACGTTTTTTAGTTTAATTTTATTTTGTCTTATATAATTTAATGTTTTGAAAGTCGAGATTTTTTTGTGCAATTATCTATTTATGCTTCACAACCATGGCGCAATAAACAGGTTAAGTAATAAAACAGCTTTCTCGCTTTATTTTCTGACATTCGGCTGCCTTATAGTCAAATTTTAAAAGCAATTTTTCAAATAAGGCAGTGTCAAAATCTTTCTTCTCGCTGTAATTACCTCACCAGGTATAATTCCGCCATGATTCACAACGACAAAAGAAAAATAAGTTTTGCGTAGATATTTTTCTTTTTTTCCTGTAAATAATTGTTAATGGAACGTACGACAAAAAAACATTAAACAACTTTTATAAAAAATTGTAGGACCAAATAAAAAATAAAAATGCGAAGGAAAAATTTTCGTTTTAACTGTTTAAAAAATGAGCACCGATAGCTACCAATCGCGAGAAAACAAATAAAATCTAAACAATTTCGAAAAAAGTTAATAGCTTTAACTTCCAAAATAATTCGAATTTCAAAACAATTTTTTTTAATGATTGTGAAGCATAAACAGATAATTGCACAAAAAAAGCTCGACCTTTGAAAGAATGGTGGCCCAGTTCACAGATATTTACTCATTATTTATTGTTAGTTATTTAAAATTTCTGCAATGTAATTTTAATAAAAAAATGTCCGAAACTATAACTACAATAAAAAATTAAGAAAAGTAATAACTGAATGAATAAAAAAAATTAATTTAAGTTCTACTGGCCGCGAGGCTCGAACCCACCATCTTGCGTTCCGCATTGCTGCCGTCTGTCAGAGTATAATTTTGATCAGATAAACTAGAGAATGGCCGTTGGGAAGATTGCTAACGCCAGAAAATCCAAATGAAAATAAGCGATTTCTCAAAAAGTTATTTGGCTATATTAAAAATTTACCTGGTTGTACCGAATGTACTCGTACTTGCCAATTAAAAAGAAATACAATTCTGCCTACTTTTCAACGTTGCCGACTGACTATGCCATAAACGATCAAAATTGGTTTCTTAAATAGAGATATGCAACCCTGTGTTGATACAAAACAACAATCAGCTGTACAGCTCAAAATGTAAACAAACAAACAAACGCAAACAAACAACAGTGGTGCCACTTATTTGACATATTTAAAGAAAGGTGATCTGAAAGCCAACGAAAGTTGATAGGCATTTAAGTAAAAATCCGAAACGTACTTTCAAATTAAAAAAGATACAATTGTGCCTACTCTTCCAATACTGTAGCGCTTTGCCAAACGAGCAGCTGACTGTTTGTGAACACTAAACTCAATTAAAAAGTTAATCGACTCGATTTAATTTCTGTCTGAACTTAATATTATGGACGTTAAAACTTTAAGAAATGTCCAAAACGAATAAAATAAATAAAGCTTGAATATGAATTGGACCATAAATAAATAAAACTGTGATCCATACTATATAAATCCTGATATCGGTAGCAATGTCGGTAGCTGTTTAGACAATGACTTAAATAAATCGGCATAAATCTGAAGCTTTCTCCACTTGTGGCATACAGCAAAATAATCACATTCCAGATTGGAGGAGAAGCTCGGCCAAACACTTGACAAAAATATGAGCGTCAAATATTTGATATGAAAAACTGTAAAAGGAGTACTAGTTGAGCTGCAATAGGAATCGGTAGTAAGCTACAGACCATTTATTTACGTGTATAAGTATGTACTAAATATGTTCGCATGCACATATGTATGTGTGTATTTTTATGACAAATCACTTCTGGCGCCGGATATTTGCATTTCAACCCAGAAGTGTTACTACTTAGGCAGCCGCCTCAACAACTCTTGTAGCTTGTCAAATGCTTGGTTGCGGACATGATGTATTTATATGTATAAATTTTGTATCTACAGACATATGTATAAGTAAGTACATGTATTTGTTATTTATGTATGCTTACTTTTGATATGCTTATTTGTATCTAAGAATCTTGGTAAAAAATGTTCAAATAATTCTTGTCGAATTCGAATGGTATTTTTGTCCTTATTTGTTTGCTACTCTACAAGGCACAAAGCTTACATACATATTTTCGTATCCGGTGAACAAGGCATACACATATACATACATATATGTATATATTTTTTTTGTCTACCGGATGACGTGTGTTATGGCACATGTAGATTTAACTTTGGTAAATATTGCTCTTAAGTTTGTTGGAGAGGGTTTTCGCCGCATACGATTATCAGTAAGTAAGGATATTATTGAAAAGGATCATAGGAGGGCTTTTGAGCTTTTCACTTTATTTTGGGCTTGAAAGTATTGCTTTATAGGCCAGATTGTTGACCAAAATGCACTTGCTCGCTATGCTTGCTCATTCAAAATGTACGCTAAGCTTAAAAACAACAAACAAATATGCTTTAAGATGTCAACAATGCAATTAGATGATTAACAATGAACACTTGTAAGATCTTTTCGAGAGTTTTCGAGCAGTTTAGATATCGATATTCGTACATCATGCAAACACATAAAAATTTTTGTTAAATATTTGCAAGGTTTTAAAAATAAATGTTTTTTATATTTTTTTTATAAAAATATGGTTCATGCTTTAGTTAAAACCACATAAATCAAACTTCCAAACTTTATATAACGCTTAGAAAAATGTAACAAATTTTCATCAAATTTTCTTCTTCTTTTTACTCTGAATTAAAAAAAAAATTGGATAAGCAATTTTATATTCTGTTAAATTTTATTACAATAAATTGCAAGTTTTAGGCGGCTGAATAATTGCGTTGATTTTTAATAATTTTTTTTTGCTGACGACTTTTGCGCATTTTTATACCCGAGCGCACTTGTGCACAAGGGTATTATAACTTTGTTCACATAACGGTTGTTTGTAACAGGCAAAACGAATCGAGATAGATATAGACAAATGTATACATAAATGATCAGAATGAAAAGAGAAATCGATTAAGCGG
>NW_016166827.1:0-10320 GCF_001687245.7 Rhagoletis zephyria | reverse complement strand
TTAGTACAGCTTACTAAATGGCTGAAAATTTTAAAAATCGGACAATAACCACGCCTACCTCCCATATAACGGTAATTTTCAGAAAAACGAAAACTGCGATATTTTAGTAACTACTGAAGATAATTCACTCAAAATTGATGATTGCAACAATTCTTTACCAAGAAATACGTTTATGACAAAATTTTGGAAAATGGGCGTAGCACCGCCCACTTGTGATCACATATATGTATCTCGCTAACCGTTCTAGCAATTTGTACCAAGCTCGGTATGGTTATTGTGCTTGCCACATAAAAGCAAACCGTTGAAAATTGTTGAAATCGGACTAAAATTGAGGCCGCTTTTCATATAACGGTAAATTTCAGATATGCTTGAAACTGCAATATTTCGAAATTTAAGGACGCTAATTTACTTAAAATGTATACACCCCGGCTTATCATGTAGCGGTAGCTTTCGGAAAGGTGGAAAGCATATACTTAATACTTGCGCCGGGTATTTAATGTTCGGCTCCGCCCGAACTTAGACTTTCTTACTTGTTTATATAGCAAGTGCAACTTATAAAAACTGGCAGTATTTTTTTTTTTAACTTTCTTTGCAAACGGTCATGCTTGGATGTATGAAAAAAGTGCAAAAAGCCGTCAGAAAATAAAATCCACACAACTTGCATTTATAATAAAATTTAACAGGTTATAAAACTGCTTATCCAAAAATTTTAAAAAGCTTAAGATTAAAAAGTTCAAAATTTTAATGAAGTTTTGTCGAGTTTTTCTAAGCTCTCTATTAATCTTGCAAGTTTGATTTATATGGTTTTGGTTAAAGCATGAAACGTATTTTAATAAAAAATAACAAAAAAAATTTAACTTTAAATAGCTTGCAAATATTTAACAAAAATCACGACGTACTAATTTTTGCTTACCACTCTATATGTAAATACTTATATTAAAGAAATTATTCAAGTTTCTTATTTTTTTTGTGATGAAATTCAATATACAAAGGCATAATATTTGTAGTTATGACCCCTGGGAGTACCACAAACTTTGTGTAATATTTGTTGGACTGTCACATAAATATTTATTATATTTCGTGCTTGAACTCAACATTCATAGCTCAGTGGCAATGTCTTATTAATGTTAATGCATTTTTGATTTCCTCGGAACTGTGTTTATTTACATACTTACATCCCAACTACATTAGGTACACTCTAGAAAATAATTTGCCGATTCGCCAAGCTAATCATAAAATTTGTAAATTTTATCACCGAACTATTTTGTCTGAAATCAGGGTCATTCGGGGGCTGCAAGTAATTGAATATTCGATTTTTCGAAATTCGATATGCAAGCCCTCGAATATTTCCTTTTTAGCCTAAGAAATCTACAGTTAAACTTTCCTTTCGGTAGTACTTTTCAAACAGCAAAAATGCCACATTGTTGCAAAATTTAATGCACTTAAATCGTAATAAAATTTTAGTTTTTAATTTTTCCAGAGTATTAAAGAATAAGTTTAAACGACATTTTTAGTTTTTTTTTTGTCTTAAAGATGACATCGCTTGCATTCACCTTGATTTAAAATATTCATTTATAAAAAGTGTCCATCTTGTACATAGTTGATAAGTGGCCCTTCAGTTGTCACGAATTTCGTTCATGTGATTTGAGTTTCAGGATCGGTTTTATAGACCTTGATCTTCCCAAAGTGATAGTTAACCTCCTTGTTCCTCCTCACTATAAAGATGCTGGAATCACATTGACCGCTCTCCAGATTTTTCGCTGAGTTCGATGGCACCCAATGACTTTGTCTGGATATCTCGGGCATCAAACATTTCAGATAAGCTCCTGGGTTACTTAAATACACCCAAACCTGCGCTTTCCTACCTCATTTATAGCAACAATTTGGCGTATGCGGATTGAAGCCACTACCATTGGTGCTAAGGGATCCTAACTTTTTAATTGCTTTCATCCATGACGTCTAGCTGATTTTTTGCTATCACGGCTAATGATCAATTCCAGTCCCCGAGAATTTTGGCTCTTTTCGGTGCCGGTTCTATGGATTCTTTCACCGCCTAGGCCAGACGATGATCGCCGTCGGATTTAGTAGTTGGCTTCCGAGTCTATTGTAGATAATACGGAACAGCCTCAACTACTCGAGTCCGCAGCATGCTGAGGGGTGTTGTGGCATCTCTTCTGTGCCTTCCTTGTGAAAGGGGAGCTGATTGCTTCAATGAGCCTTTTTTGAGGAGCCTTGAATCAAATTTTGTTTCCACAGTTGGCGTATAAAAGGGCCGTATTGCCAGGTAAGACTAAATAGCTCCCACTGTCTTGATGTATAGGAAGCACGTCTTTCGCAACTGGACTTTGTGAAGGGGATCACTAGACACCTTGATCTGACCCTGAAAGTAGGAATGAAACGAGTTTGCAGGGTATAAAAATCGTTCTTACCGTTCATACCGAATTAAGAAAAAAAAATATATAAATTGGGACACCCTAATTTGAGTGTTATTCCCTTCGAAGCACTTATTTCACATCAAACACTTTTCGTATTCATTATCTCTTCATCTGACATGTTAATTCGTCCTAAAGAAACCTTCAAGCACGCAGTCAATGCACTACGAATAGTTTATCGAAATATTTCTTTTTTTTGTTCCATTGTTCCTAGATACCTACATACGCGCAAATATGTATGCTCCTACGTAAATGTATATATGTGCATATAAATTACTGTTTTTCCTACTTGTATGCGTAAATATTTGCATGCATCTATGTATATTTTATGGAAATTAATTATGCCGCCTTTATTTGGCAACATTTCTAAACATGAAAAGTGCAGAGACTTGTTGTACTGCGGCGGGGTTCGGTTATTTTTACTGGCATGACATTGCAAATTTTACTGCAGAAATAAACTAGCCACTCGTGGTGCTATTGTTTTTGCAACTACTGCTGGCAAAAGCCGCCTCTGACAGCCAACAGGCCAACACTATGAAATTATTATGGCATGTGAGTGTATGTATGTATGGGTTTTATTATTTGCACACTTTTCGGCTGCTTGCGGGTGCAAAAACTGACACACACTTTTTGTGAGGTAGTAGGTGTATAAATAATAAATATGTAGTGCATCCCTCCAGGAATATTCTAATTTAGGGAACTAAAGCCTTTGGTGTTTGCGTGAGCGTATCGATTTTTCAGCAGTGAATCCCCCGGCCATCCATTAAATAAAATCAGCATTTGTCTTTAAAGACACACTTAGCCGGAAAAGGCTCACTCATGCCTTTTGTGCAACTTTCTCTACAGGGTAATTTCGCCTAAAACATAGTCGGTGTTTTTGGCTCCCAGCAGTTTAATTTGTGAATATTGCCATCAGCAGTGAATATTGCGCATACGCCATGTCAGCCCCTTTGTCAAATGAAATTAAATGCTTTAAGCCAAATGGTATGTGTGCATTTTGCAATCAGTTTTGTCCACGGAAAATCTAAAATTCCCAGATAGTTATTTCCAATTTGGCTGCACGCAATTTAAGCTTTTCTCAAACAAACAAGTATTTGTATGAAAGTTTGAAATTTTGGGGTTTTTTATATATATTTTTTGCTAATAGACTTTGCTGTTCTTCAACTACATACTTTTATTTTTATATAAGTTTAAACAAAAATAACAAACACTTATCTTAAAATATGCCAATGCATAGCAACCATGAAAGAAGCTGCAATCACTTATCCCATTTATTAATGCCTACGCAGCTCCTTGCGCGCTCCCAGCGAGAGAAGATGGATGAGCTGACAGCTACGGCGACCACTCGCTACCACTCAGGCGTATGCGTGATATTAATTTCAGCAAATATTTGTAGTTAAATTTTTTCGTCATCGTCGTCACATCGCCACTCGTCTACGACAGCAACGGCTAGTAAGCGTCGTATGAATGGAAGAGGCAAAGCAAACATTGCGCGGTGAACAGTGATACATAAATGCAAAATAAGTAAATGGTCCTTAAATTTAACTACTTTTAGCTGATATCCAATAGGATTCTATCCTCTCATACAGCCTACTTTGGCTACTTTTCATTATTGACACAGTGTACACTGCCGCTTCCACTAAGCTACATATATTCCATGCTTCATTTTCGCCAGCACTACTTCCTTTCAGCACACTCACATCTGTCAGTTTTAATGGTGCCGCTCAGATTTATCTATTAACTTCGCTGTCAATGGACACATTTTGCGCTACATCCCACCACTCCTTCTCTCGTCGCTAAATGTGTTCGATTCGATGCTTTGCGCCGTTGTATGGTACATTAGGAACGCGAATCACATAAAACCAATAAACTCGTGTCCCTGTCGAACGGGATATTGATGGTCTGCCAAATTTCGCAAGTAATTTCGAACACCCGATACAATGGCGCCATCGTTTTGCTGTGGCACTCAATCGACGCACGATTGTTGTGTCAATGTTTTGCAGTTAATACTTTGTTATTTTTATTGGATGAGGGTTAATGTTGTGTTCGGAGAAAGGATGATAAGAGTAACGGAAACTGGTTGAAAGCTGCCTTTGATGAAGGCAGGGTGGGGGGGGGTGGCTTTGCTAATATTATGCTGATGGCATTTCAATAAAACAAACAGTTGTTGGCTGTTACAGTGGAACAAAAGTGACAACTGGGTATGCATACAGAAATGTGTGTATTCCAAAGATACTTATCGTCTCTAAGCAAGAGAAAGATTTGAAACTCGATTTATTATTAGTTTTTTAGATCCAAACTGCTCTTGTCAAAATAGCAAGTCAGCCTGGAGAAGGACGGGCAGCTTAGAATGAAATTTTTGAATGTGATTTCAACTCTTAATTTCACAAGCATTTATCATTTAAAAAGGCGATCAATAACGAGAGCTGTGGTAATGCGAATACAAGAAGCTTCCTTAATCGCCTCTGATATACACCTTACGTTCTGCAGTCCTTTCCAGGAAAATTTTCACATAGGATCGCCGGATGCCGAAACGAAGAAGAAAATCAGCCTTTCCAAAGGCTCAATACTCTTCTCTCCAAGAGGAGATATAAGCTTATGACTCCCACTAGTCCATAAATGTACGAGCTATCGGCCTCCTGTGGATTTTACTTATAACTAAACGCTTGTCGTGGACCAGCCTTGCGGTTTCAAAGCTGGGCAAGTGACTATCCGTGTCTGCCCATTTGACTTTACTTCTCTAACACCAGCTTCTCATATTGTTGGGGACGGCATGAATAAGTGCTAGCCCTAAAGCTTCTTCCAGTTCAGAGCTGTAGCCGCGCCATGGTCCTGCTGTTCATGCCGACTGCCTGAAAGGGATTTTTTATTCTACTCCATCCTACAGAGAATAGATAGAGCACCACTGGCGTGCTTTGCCCGACTTTGGTGGAGATGGATTAGATGGTCGATCAAGTGAAGGACTCCGCCGACAGACTTGATCGAAGGAGCTCCTCTTCCGTACAGGGATTCAGACAGCGCAGTGGATGCTTATCCTTCATTTTGTTTTCGTTATACGTGGTTTTACCGGTCGTCCGTCTAGCCACTGCCAATGAGAAACAGCTAGGAGGACACGACGCGGCACGTTATCGAAACCGAGGCAGCCTGATACAGTGACCTAACGAGTGATAATGGAAAAAAGGTGGCAAGGGACACCGTAAAATTATGGGCCGTTACTCCCGTCGGGGTCGTCCAATAGGCACGCTCCCTGGATTGCGGGAACCCTCGGAACCACCAACAAATCTAAGCTCAATTAAATTGGTCAGAAGCGACTGACCGAACTCATAAAGGGACCCGTTTTTGTTGTTTGACCAACATAATATTCTCAAGTAAGTTACACTAGGCGATGATTCCATGAGCCCGTATTGATTTTAGGAAAGCTACCTTTGCTCAGAGATCCCACTCATGTAGGCCGTTACTAGCCATCTACAGAAAACCCAGGTTTGCGGTCAGTTTTGACTGTTAAATGAATTATATCTCGATGTGTCATTGTGTTTGTTGTTATTTTGATATCCTCTAAGGGTGCCAAAAAGATCCGCTATCCACATTGAAATCAGTCTCAATATTACTATTGAATTATTTTAACCGAACTGATTAAATTTAACTTTACATGGATGTGAAACATCTAAATATGTACATTAACCGTAAGTGGATTTAGTCACACTGTACCATTTTTCGGCGATGTTCGTGGGTCAAAAGCTCGCATAGTAGGGCACGTACATATAAATGTAAATTTGTATATTATGGCTGAAAACGTGAATGATTATGTTTTGTGGTCCATTTGCGAAATGAGACAATATCGAACTCATTAAGTATTATGTTTTTTCATACAAACATACATATGTACATACAGCGTATCCGTTCGAATAATTTTCTTTATTCCTTTGTGTGTTTATTTTTTGATTCTAATGGGCGTTCTGTTCTTTTAGTTTGGTAATGGTCATCACTCGTTTGCAAGTATCTTGTCCAGCCACAACGTAACATCGACGTGTACGGAAGGGTGACGTGACCTAAAGCAGCGCCCATATTTCAGCAGTTAAAAACACACTTTGACAGCTAACAAGCTGTCCACCGCCTAAGCAGGATTCATTCGTTAAGGGGCAGTACCGTAAAATATGTACAGTCACAAACACATTAATGACATAACTGTATGTTTGTCTAACATGGCTATGTACAGGATGTGTATATATGTATGTACATATGTATGTATTTATGCAAGAGCGAAGCTCCATAAAACTTGAAGTGAAACTTATTACCAGTTATTTGCTGTTTTGTTTGTTTGTTTGTTGGCATTAATGAGCATTCGCCCCCCGCCCGCATTACAGCCACACAAACAACACAAACAACGCTTTTGTGCCTTCGAGTGGAAACGGCGCGTTTGCTATTGTTATCATTGTTTTGCTTCATAAAGCTGGTAACGCCTTGTCCTTTGTGGCGCTAGTTAGTTCGTAGGCATTGCAAAAAAAAAAAAAAGAGAAGAAAAATTGCAGATTGTGAATTGTGGATTATGCTAATATCTCATTTTGTACTCAAGTGTTGCTTCATTATGCCACTGGAGTGCTTATTGCAAATGCACGCAGACGTGGTACTGGAAGTTGAGCAGAACGGTAGTGCCAGCTAAGTTATAAAATACATATGTATGTATCTACCAAATTTGAGGGGAACGTGCGTTTGTATTTATGCATGTCGTGGTGGCCGATGTTGATAAGATATTTATTGAAAACATGAAAGTTTAGCTGAACTCTAAAGTAAATACAAGTTTTAGATTAACCATAAATTGCCTATCAAATAAATTATTTCATAAAAGTTTCCGAAGTATTATTTATTCATGAAATTCAGTAGATTTTTATTATTTTAATTGGAGTTGACTTTGCGGCTGTTCGGGGCGGGGTAAAATATTTGCACACCCAAAGTCTTTATAATATGACAAGAGCTGACGTCAATTAGTTCTAAAATGTGTACAACATCTTAACGCTCGTTGGAAGAGTCAAGCAACACGAGTGAATGCGGCCCATCAAAAGCCATTTTTTTGAAAACCTGCTTCTAGGTCGTTCTATTAATTCAGGAAATTTTTTAAATATTTTAAACTAATTAGTATTTAATGAAATATTCAAGTGACGTTTTTAATAAAAAACTGTTTAAAAAAATTCATGTTTATTTCAAGATAATAAATTGTGTTTTAAACTATAATACTAAATAATGAATTCGACCGTGTCCGGTCTTCTGTTTAAGACGCGATTTTGTACCATATAATATTGAAAGTTTTTCCGAAGAAGATTTTTTTTTATTTAATTTTTTTCAACAAATTTCGTGTAAGTTACACGTAAACATGATTATATTATAGTTCAATGGCATTTTTATTAAAGAATTTTAAATACAAACTAAAAAAAAAAACAAATCTAACTAAATATTTCTTTAATTTAATATTTCCTTTAATTTGGTTTTATTATTTTGATTTCAGATCCGAGTTTAGTGACCCCAATAACTCTTAAATGACATAAACATAAGCCATTCTTATTATTATTAAAATAAAAATATATATTGTGTTTCAGATTTTAGGCGCTATATTTGATCGGCCATTTTTTTTTATTTTTTTTTTATTTTGACTTCAGATACCTCAAAACCCCCTGTAAACCGGAATTCATGTGAATATACTAATTTTTTTTTTACTTATGGACACAAAATGGCTATCAAATACCACTGTGGGCATGAAATTTTGAGAAAAGGCAGTTGAGACAAGAGTTTGACATAACAAAACATAACCAAAGATCATAGAAACAAGATGCTGGCTATGTTTATGGCTTCCTTATATTTATGTCCTTTGTGAAACGAATGCGCCACGCTTGTATGAAATATTGTTTTTAGGGCAGAGTACACAAGAGTCTTCGTTAAGTTAATAAAGAAAATGCTGAAAATATGTTATCGGCAAATTTAATCGACTTATGCGTCCCGCTTTTCACAAATATTCAGCGGGAAAGATTTCTTCAAAGCGGTACTGTTCCGCCAAAAATCGTGACGATTGGTCACCACGTAGTTTATAAGCGTATCGTATTTAATCTTTTAATAAGTAATTTTTTTAATTTTATTTTTATTTTTATTTCTGTTTGTTTTTTATCACTCGTGTATACTAAAATAAGATTAAATGTCTGCTTTTTGTTAACTTTTATTTATGTATGTATGAATTATATATAGTGCAATTATATTCATATTTTATTCTTTGTATTATTGTGCAAAAAGATCTCATCTTAATACTTTAATGTGTAATGTATAATAATAATAAACTATTTTATATTCCATATTCTTAAAAAAATAAAATGGACTTTGTTTTTTGGTCCACCCTAGTGCTCATGCTGAAAGACAAGGACTGGAGAATCATGTTTCTTTTTGTAACATTTGAAATGCAAAATCAATCGTCAAAACAATAAACTAACCAGTGAATTTAATTAGTTTCGAAAATATTTCAATTAAAACGCGCTTATGACCTACCACAGCGTATACGAAATTGGATTTTGTTTTTTCATGAAATGAATCCAGTTTATTGTATGTATGTATTTGTTGCCCGGACAAGCAAACACAAATAACTATAATTAGCAAAATTTTGACCGCAACACTCCTTAGCTGTTGTAATAAAAACCACTTTTCTGCTGTAAAAGAGCGCAAAACCTTGACTTTATGTGTGGAAGCAATGGAAAAAAAAAATGGAATGAGACAAAGGTATCCTTTGCTGTTTTAAAAATATAAATGGTGGAGTAGTGGTGAAATTTGGGTTCCATTTTATGCTTACCTGGAAATTTTGTATAAGCAATTCACATTTTTGCATAAAAAGAGCAACGCATTCATTCTGACCAAAGCTGCCTTTTAAATAACCTTCGACTGAGCAGCTTTAATTAAATATTTGCATTTGCCCAACCATAAGCTTCTGTAAGTGGTGCTTGAATATTTTTAGCAGGAAATTTTCCTTCATTTAAGTCGAAATTAAAATGTGAAAATAAAAATATTTGGCTCGACAATTCTTTCGCTATCAAATGAGAATACTCAACCTTATGCACATAACAGGACATTCATATGCTTGTGCTCCCATTTCAAAGTTTGCTCAACAAAACATCAAAAGATCGGGAAGTAAATTGTATGTTAGGATTTGTACTAAAAATAGAGATTTTATAGCTAAAAACATAATAGGTAGATGATGAAGTGAGTACCCCACTGAAACAAGCAGCTGTTAGTTGATGAAAAGCTAAGCGCAATCTTTTCGCAGCAGTTTGCAAAAGTTTGCCATGCAAAGTCCTACACCGAACTCTTAGTTTACATTTATATCGCCCACAAACGGTAGCAGCTACACACACATACACACATACATATGTAAGAGTATGTTGTTGCCAAAATGGTGCTCCTAAAAGGCTTGGCAATGCGTGATTGGGAGGAATGTGTGCGTAAACTTTCGTCTCGATTGTCCCTTCCGTGGGCAAACGAGCTAGTAAAGTGGAAAGTGAAAAGCTTCTACTAAAGCCTGTCGATGAAAGTCCACTAAGAATAGCAATGTACAAGCACATAAACACACAAATCCCCACACACACAGGCATGAACAGAGGAATATTGGAAAGCGCACACATTTGAATGAAATGAACACGCCGGATGGGAAACAGCAAGTAAAGTGGAGCATTGAAGGGTCTGACTTTGACGTCGTGGCGCCATAGAAATGCAAAGCAAAGGAATGACAGGAAGCTTCTTCAATTTGACTTTTCTGCTGCGGAAACCAACTTAAACATTTGCGCTGGCCATCCCACCCCCCGCACCAGCCCAAAAAAAAAATTCAGTGCAAAAGTTGCGTCTGCCAACTAGTCAAGAGTGC
>NW_016166826.1:13616-23107 GCF_001687245.7 Rhagoletis zephyria | reverse complement strand
GGGGGGGGGGGGGAACGGATCGCATCACTTATTTTACTCCATACATTTTATGTACTAGTTGCCAAGGAGTATTTACTACCAGATGCATGTAGTAGGGAAAACTTATTTTGGGAACAGCGAGGCACAGTTTCAAAATGCAAAAATACAGTATTTGACGCATCATCAGATGCTTTTTAGAAGAGGCTTTTTGAGCCGGACCCAACCCTGGCCCTGTCTATGGCCACCCTCATCATTCCAGACATCTGGAAAAAGGGGGGGGGGGTTATCCTACTGCTTGAACCCATGAAATCGTCGAACAAAGAGAGGCGTCTTATCGTCCGATAACTCTCCTTTATTCGGTAGCATAGACACTTGAGGCCTTGCCACTCCTGCACAGTACGCGCTGTGACAGAAAAGTCCTTGTAGAGTTGGATCTCTTCTTCACTGCTAGGGGCCTAACCCTCTCCACGACGAAACCCTCGGCAACCCTTTTTATAACCAGTACGAAGGACGTCAGACTGGAGCTGCGTATTCACGTTGATGGCGAACCAATTCTGACGTTGAATAACCCGAACATACTCGGAGTTACCTTCGGCAGCCGGCTCTCCTTCTCGCCACATACAACCGCAGCTGTCAGTGGAGTACAGAGCAGTAACAAGGTGCTGAAGTTGCTAGCCTGCATCCGCTGGGGCAAAGACAAAGAAACGATGTTGACAGCATACAAGACAATTGGCCGGCCGGTCCTTAACTATGCAGCGGCCGTGTGGTCGCCGGGGACTAGCAGGACGCAGTGGAAGAAGCTACATATATGCCCAAACATGGCTCTCCGGACCGCCACTGGATGCCTTCTGATGACGCCTATCAAGGAGCATAACACAATGATCTTAGTAGGGTGCCACAGACGTAATGACGGACGAAGTCTAGAGTTTCATAAAACCACCTCTGGACCCGACTGCATACCGACAAGCCATAAACGGCATTCACAGGCAGTCGGTATCGACTCGCGATCTGTGTATGTTATTTTGGGTAATCAACCACCCGACGTAGATGGGATTGAACTTTGTCTGCCTCGGGGGACAATACCAAAACTTCGCTCTGGCTACTGAAGCAGGTTAAAATCGTACCCGAATAAGTGCCCGGCATGCAGAGAGTTGCCACATGACTCACGGCACCTCTTCGCATGTGTCCAAACCTCTACCCAGATAACGCCCCTGTCCCTATGGAAAGACCCAATGGAAGTTCACACTTCCTGGGCCCTCTTTAGCCTGACGACAACGTTTATGGATAACCTGATCCGAGCGGGGTTTGGTAGCCGCTACAACAACAATAACAGGATAGGCTTTTTAGTAGCTGAAATGCGTAAACTCGGAAGTTTCGTCATTTTCTTCCGAGGTGCAGTCGCTTACAGGAAAAATATTTTTCAATCATTTTTAGGTTAAAAGACATCTCGGTTTGCTGCAGGGGAAATAATAGCTTGGCGCTTACTCATCTGGAATTAACAAAAATTCACTTTTTTATTGATTTCGAAGTATTTCATTAAATTATAATTCCCCACATCGTTTCGTGTAAATCACAAGCTTGTTAGCATCGGCTTTTTGCATTTAAGGCGACGATTATGAATACTTCTGTATGCAAGATTGCACATTGTGGAGGTTTGTTATTCCCTTTTCATTACGCGTCAAAAGCAGTGGACAAATGAACAACTGAAGAAAGTAGAATGAGTAAGTTTGCAGCCAGCGCACAGTGGTTCAAAATTGGCATTTAGTGTTCAAATTTCACTGGAACTTTAATTTTTCACTCACTTTGATTATTATTGTTTTTTTTTTGATGAGAGCTAATAAAATTTGCAAGAGACCAGTTGAGCCCGATTTTAGAATTTTTGTTGTTTGTATTAAAATTTTTAGTGAAAACTGAAAGTCAAATCAGCAATTTTGGAAAAAATCGATTCTCCTGTACAAGTAAAGAAATGTTACATAATAAAAACTAGTTGGAAGCAATTATAGGGTTCCCCCGAAACAAAAAAAAAAATGAAAGAATATAGGTGCTGTATTTTAAATACTTAACATCCCTGTTTATCATAACTTAACGAGACTCACATATTGACAAGAATTAACTATTTATTTCATCATTTTATAAAAATATAGTTTATTATTTAACTAAAACCATTTAAAGCTAAGTCTCAATCTTTGTGCAACATAACAAAAAAAAATAAAAAAAATTTCTTAAAAATGTCGGGCTGTTTAATTAGATTTCTTGGAAATGTTTTGAGTATGCAGTGATTACCAGTAATTTTTGCAATTTTTTTGCTCATTTTCTCCATATAAAAACATACGAACATAAATATTTCGTATGGAAGAAAATGACTGATATCGTCAACCAACCCAAAAAATTGTCCAAAATGAACAACGAGTCCCAGCTACTTCCAAATTGCACTTAATTTTACTACAATGTTATGCAATGCATTAAATATTTTTTGGCCTTATAACAATCCAAAAATATTAAAATAAATCGTCACTAGACACGAATAAAGGCGCGAGCTCAAAAGTTGACGGCGGAAAAAGACACATAAAAAACTTTAGCGTCAAAGACTCTTAACATACTACGCCGAAGTTTTTCATAAGCATCTTTTTTCGCAAAATTTTTTACGCGCCTTTTTTCGCCGTCAAAACACCAGCGCGCCTTTATTCGTGTGTAGTGACGAAATAGTCAAATCTTGTCAGTATGTGATGATAAACACTATATAACAAGCAAATATCAAACAAAATACTAGGACTTTACATTGAATATATGTATATATATGTTATCAAATCATTATTTCTATTAAAGTTGTGCCACATAAGAGTATGCTCTGATATAATCTATATACAATAACACACACACACGCGCACATTTTTACGAAACATCTCATTTAAAGTGCGCTTAAGGAGCAAAAATTCTCTTAAATATTTTTTTTTAAACTATTGTAGAATAATATAATTGCACATAATTCCTGCGACTAACGAGGAAACGTAATGAAAACTCAAGAGTTGCGGTTTGGAAAAAGAGCCGCTCAACTCTCAACATATCGGTACACACACTTGCAACACCTGCGCATTTCCCGGCCATAATTGCAAGCCACAAATGGAGCTGCAAATGCGCATACATATGAGAGAAGAAATATGAAATACGGGAATGCACAACCACCCTTCAGTAAATCGCGCTGGTTCAGAACTAGCGCAAAACTAGCTCTTTAAGAGGCGGTACTGGTTTATCGATTTATCCCAACGCAATGCTTTCAACTGTCTCTTTTTACATGGCGATGTCCTACGAAGTGGAAATTGCCACCTCTGCAGAACTTTCGAACTAGTTCTGAACTGGTTCTACTTTCGAAAGTTCTGGGACAATAAGATTTTTATGAGAAAAAATTTTAAAACTAAATATATTACTAGATATTTTTTTCTTCTCTGAACTGTTTCCATTTTGGACAGATCTGCGACAATAAGTTTTTTATGAAAAAATTTTGATTATTCAATTTTTTCATTTTTTCTGTTCTTTTACAGATTGCATTTTATTTAATTTTTTTATTCTTTTATGTTATTTATATTAAATTCGATCATTTTCTCTTAAATTTTTAAGCGGAATCAACAATTTCAATTTATTAAATCTGAAAATCACAACTGCCTCCACCGAAATTTGAACTCGCGACCAGCGATGTTAAGAGTCGGAGGTCTTTCCACTGAGCTATGTTAGTATTGCACGAGAAGTGGAAATTTGGGCATTTACTTCTCAACAAAGCGCAACTAGCACACCAAAAGTTTAAATTGTCCCTGCAGCCGTTTTCCACTAGTTCAGAGATAGTACTAAAATGAATAGGGGGGAACTAGCGCTTTAACAGACTGTCTCTAAATTTTACTGCAGGGCATTTAGTCGATCAAGTGTGTGTGTGGGTGTGTGTGTATATTTATGTGTTTGTTCGTTTGTGTCACTTCGTCACCTGCTGCAGCCCCTTTGCTGCGAGCAACGAACGTTAATATGGTTATACGTATATGTATGTATTTATATGTATGTATGCTTTGTACTTGTACATACCCTGCAGAAAAAAATTATCAATTGACAAAAAGTAACCCACTTGTAGTTAGCTTTTTTGTCAGGATTTCTATAAAATATATAACTGGTAGTTAGCTACAGAAAGCTAACTTGAGACTAGTAGACAAGTAATGCAGGAGTAATTAAGGAGATTGTTTTCTTTAAACGCGATTCTATTTAAATATCCAGCACTTCGCAAATAGTTTTTCGAATTGAGGACAAATAAAAGGAAGATCGAAATTTCATATTAGCATTTAGAAGTTATGTCTGGCGGAGTTCGAATATGGGATCACCTACAGCAGAATATCTAAACAAATATGAAATGTAATAAAATAAATAAAATAAAAATAAAAAATAAAAAAAAAAATATCTTGTCTTTCCTATTGATATTTTATGTCCAAAAGTAGTTAGTTACAAGTTAGTTACATCTAATGCAGAGGTAAAGCACCTTTGACTATTTCGCGGCCATCACCATAGAAATATAGTTAGCTTTCGTCAAAGAAAATATACAGCTAATAAGTGACTTTTAGCTCCTTCCTAATCAACTTAAAGTTAGTTTATAGTTAGATACATTTCCTGCAGGGTACTTCTGTATGTGCATTATGTGTGCATGTACGTGTAGTGGAGCATTAAACAAAAGTAGCAACACTACAACTGTCAACAGTGACGCCAACTGTTGACGCCGTGGTTTTCTGCTCCAGTCACCCGCTCATAAATATGTGTGGCAAGCAAAGGGAAAATGTGCACATAGGTGAACACAAAGTCAAAGGCAGTCGCTTCTAGGGATGCAAATTTTGGGGAGTAACATCGATACATCGATGTTTCGATGCATCGGACAAATGAACATCGATGCTAAAATACATCGCCACAAAATCATCGATATATCGATGGGTTTCGATGTTTCCAAATTTGTTAGGTTGTAGTCACATTGAAAGGAAAATTTAATACTTTTCAATTCATACTCTTTGTAATTCAATTACATATGGATGTATTTCCCTGTATTTCTTTAATATTCCTCTGCCCTTCCTATAAATATAATAAAAATGCATGCCGTCGTAAGTTCGCCGAGCCTAAAGTTCCAAGCCCCAAATTCGTTGATATTTCAACGGGAACCCGGTCCCTTTTAATGATTATGTACGCATTTTTAATATCGAAAGATAAGAGTATACACGGAATTTCTGAATTTTCGCCAAAAGAATAAGTAATAAAATTCATGGGCAGTCAAAAAATTTTAGGAGCATAATTGTTAATTTGAATTCACTAAATCATCACACTAAAGTCGATGTTAAAACATCGCTGAAACTGGCATCGATGTATCGTCAATTTAGCGATTTTAGGAAATTGTAAACATCGGTGGCAAACATCGAATTTTGAACCGATATTATCGATGTTTCAAAAATATCGATGCATCGTTTGCATCCCTAGTCGCTGAGTGGTGTTTGAGTGTGCAAGTTGTGGTGTGCAGGTGTACCAACATTTGTATGGGTGGGGTAGCAGAAAGGAAATTGTTGCATTGCCTAGGTAAAATGAATGCGGTCAACAAACTGATGGTAAGTGGTATGAATGCATGCCCTGCAGGGAAAGCTACCAGTTGTGAACCAGAATGTTACCAGTTTGCGTTTCAGCCCAACTAGTTCACGTTGTATAATTTTTCAATGTTATCGACTGGTATTTTCCTACTCATCCCCCGTGCAAAGCATAAGTATGCCATTTTGATCGCGGCGCAGCAATAGTGGCAATGGTCGACAGAGCAAAGTCCTGTGGAGATGGGCAGTTAAATAATAGTTCATGAACTGGAATTTGTGCATACTGGTTCAGCTTTTCACCGCAGGGTGCATTTGTACTTTACATAAATACGCATGCGCATGTGAATGTTTTATTTAGCAGCAGAGACTATATGACGTAGATAATGTGAAAGACTAGGCACTTTTTTTCTAATAAATGGCGATACTTGGCTTAAAAAAAGAGCGGAAAAAATGTAAAATTCTACGAAAATAAACAGGTTTTCGTTCTGATGAAAGTGCCAGGTTGGCCAAGAAATTGAACTTTGGTACGACCGTCGGAAAATTAAGCCGCCACAAACGAAATGCCCGATAACGGACTGATGTTGAGCGACTACGCCGGTACTTGAAATATCGCTCCACTCGACACTCATAGAACACTCTTCAATACATCGACACATTCGCGAGCCGCGGCCCAAGGACTAGAATTTCAGTGAGAGTGCATTTACACACCGACGTTATGGGATTTTCGTGTATCGATTTCAAAGCCGCTTTCGACTGCAAGAAATGAGCTTGCCTTTATGCCGGGATGCCTGAAAGTGGTATCCCCACAAAAAAGAGACGGCTGTGGAGGGCTGATGACGTTGAGCAACAAACACTAAATGAAAAATTAATAGAAATTGCCAATGAAAGATGGGAAATGGAACCGAATCGCCATTTTGCAAGAACACTTTGGTCAACCACAGGCGCTAATGAATTGAGTCTGTACTCAATAGAAGGTACAGGACATATTGATTGGATAATATGCAGCCTGACTTGGCGCATTCAGGAACTATCGCAGACACTGCATGGATGAGGGCGATGAAGAAACCATCCAATATCTTCTCTTACATTGACCGGCTCTATCAAAATGGAGAGCAAAGGTCTTAGCGGTTATATAGCGCAGTATTTTAGAAGTTTATGCACTAGTATAGGGCTGCTACTCAACCTAACCTTTTCTAGCAACCATCAGTTACGTTAAAATTGGGAAGGACCTTTCTAAGCCGTTTGATACCAAACGAGATTTCAGACAGGTCGAGTCCCTGTTGTGTGATTTACTTAATCGGATATTGTATATGAACCCCAAAATTGATTTACGTAACAAAACAAAGGAATGGTTTATAGGTTTAAGCTAAATATTTTTAACGGTAATACTGCGTCCGTATTCCGGCTCTAGTTGTCAAATAAGATAAATAAGAATCAAATCTAAAGTTAAGGGGAAGCAGGACAAAGTCGAGGCCAAGGTAGATGGGTTGATAGCGTGTCTCCGAAATAAGCTCCAGTTCGAGAAGACGGAAACTGCAAACAAATGGAGTATGGAGGATAAATTTGCTGCATTAAAAGGATCTGCAGCGGAAATCTTGCAGACTATTTCCGACTGTGGAATGAACAAAGACGTTATGATAGCGAGCCTAGGAGACTGGATCTGGAGATTGGGGAACTGCTATTAAAAATCTAACGAGACTTTATAGAAATTTGTTTTCGAGATTGGCTCATTTGACCTCCAGAGCCTTTACAGTGTCCTGGCAACGTAAAAAAGTATTTTGTAAATGGTGCGGTTTGTCACCTTCCGGAATCCTGTGGATTAGACTAATAGTTAATCAGCTATGCATCTGTGGTATGGTGGAGCAGACTTTACATTGGTAGCGTGGGAAAGACCAAACACGGTCTGTGAGTCTAAAATCAATCGAAAATTCGTGTGGAATGACCTGTAGGTCCTTTCTACTAAATCATATATTTGTGGAGTTAGCAGCAAATGTTTTTTTCAGTTACAAGATTTTGTTTTCAATCATTTTTGTATAATTATTTGCTTTCACCACCAAGTATAGATATTTCTCCATCTCGGTTAGTATCAAAAATTCATTTTGCGTTAGCTGCTTTTACCGCGGCGGCGATATTGTATAATACATACATATATCTATCAATATATATATATCTATTTTATTTTCGTGAATACATTCTTTTGTATGTAAGTGCATTTTATTAGTTAGATAATTTCAATCTTATTAAGTCAATTAATTTTTGAACCTATTAAAACGATGAAATACTTTTCAATTTCCATCCTCTAGCTGATTAATTTTCCATTTTATTAAGAGTACCATTTTGAAAATTTGTGTACAGAAATAAGCGTTGTATTTACGTATGTTTAATTTGTATTATTATTTACTTGCCACTAATGTTAATTTCAACATCTGAATTCATATATTTGTATTTAATTTCAATTTAACGTTCAATTTGTTAAGTAATGCTATGCCTAATTGCGTTAATTATTTATTTTATTTATTGCTATGCTGTTGACAGAGCGAAAATTTGTCGAGAGGCGAAAACTGGTAAATAATTTCACGTGCCTTGCCAATATACATGCATATCTGCAAATTGATGAAGTGAAAAAGTGGTAAATAATAAACACCAATTCGATGCAAAATGCGAATTTTTCCACGTAGCAATAGTAGTTAACTATATACATTTACCTTCAAGCGAACTAAATAATAAACGCACATGATTGTTCAAATATGCCAAATACAGATGTGCTTTTGTTATTTCACATCGCGATGCTAATTTGCAACAAATTCGGAAACAGGCTGCTGAAAATTTCAGCGTAAAGTTCTCTGAACCATATATTTGTTTTTGAATTATGCAGCTGACAGCCGGTTATTTATTGGCGTACCCGCATTCATATGTTAGGCGTTGAATTTAAATTGTTTTTTGTCAAAGAAATGTCCAATGTTTACACCCTGCACATTTTATCAGCGCATATTTATCGGGAATAATTGCTTATTAACTACATAGAACATACGCATAGTATTTTAAAGCAGGTATTCAATGTATGCACATACCAGGGATGCTGCGAATATTTGCATTGGCATTCGTTATGCGAATGATTCGCTTCATTTTATGCATTCGCATCAAATGATACGAATGTCCTGCGAATGCGAGAGTCCACTCTAATATTGTTGAAATGGTTCTAATGCCGTCTAAGCAGGGTGCGGAAAATAGCCGGCTTTTAGCCTCAGGCGCTAAACCAGTGATTCCCAAAGTGGTCCAGGTGGACCCCCAGTGGTCCACGGGAGACTCAACCGGGGTATACGATGGTGTGAAAAAATATGGAGGTCCACGAAAATTTATCGCTAGTAAAGAACCAAAATAGTTGCTTGATATCGTCTTTATTTAACTTTAATTTTTTTGAGTGATGTGTAGTGGTCTAGACACACTGCTGCACTTACCGGAACTTCCTATCTTCATACGTGGGAAAGCCTTAAAGGCCACCTTCAGACTAAAAAGATACGGATATTCTTATAACACTGAGAGGGGCGAGGTGAAAATTGCTGCCGGCACAGATTTGAGCATTTGCATCTTTTCAATGCTATAGGATAGTACGCCACCTTTGTTGAAGAGATTATATAATGTTGAGTTCCCTGAGGCTGAGTGCAGTTTTAATTCCAACACTGAGCCCGGACTCACATATTGTTAAATCTTCACTGATGGCTCCAAAACTGACTCTGGGTCGGGATCTCGGGTCTTTTTCGAAGTTAGTGGGGATAAGCTTCACTTTTTTCTTGGGGAATATGCCCCGGTCTTCCAGGCTGAGGTATTTGCAACCCGCAAAGCCATTGACAACGTGGTGAAAAATAGGTAGTGTGGAAGGAGTTTACATATCGGCAGTGACAGCCAGGCTGCACTTAAAGC
>NW_016166826.1:0-9976 GCF_001687245.7 Rhagoletis zephyria | reverse complement strand
AATGTTATCGCTGCTCTTTTGACGCATTCAAATTGCAGCTTACGGCGATTTATAAGCATCAAAGATGAGGAAGAAAACTAGCAATGGATGAAAATTCAAGGAAAACATGTTGTAGTAAACTCAGAACTCTATGTAACGTAATTAACCCGAATTTTAAGGCGATATCATCAACAACAACGAAGTTAATATAAGTCTGCTTCAAACCGAACCAAATTTGGTTGGCCAACTCAGAACTCCATAATAAATATAAAAACCGAATTTTAAGTCGATAGCATCTTATCCAACAAGCAATCGAGTTTCAGTTCTTTTAGATCAGGTTCTCCGGCCTAACTTAGAGGAGAAAAAGGTACAGTATCTCTGAAAGCTGTAGAGGGACAGAGGTAAGAGGTGAGGTCCAAGTTACTTTCTGGTTATATGTTTTGTGGCGTCCTAGTCTGTTGGAATGCACTGGAGAAGAGCACGTTTGTCAGTAGACTGGATCGAGTGCTGCCGTCAAGGGAATTACTGAGTCACTTACAACCACTCGCATCCACGCCCTTAAGGCTTCCATTATAATTACAAAAAGGGCAGCTCGTCATGCTTAACCTAGCTTCTGTCGATATCACTGGTAAAGCAGCCACAGAAAGGGCGGCGTCAGACTTAGGGGCTCTGGGTGCTTGTGTGCTACTGTGTGGTGCTTCTGAATGAGCGTGGTCCGTGGAAGGCCCAGAGATCTCCTTAGGCTTGCCAAGTCGAATATCTCGATTATTTTGGTCTACTGATAGGTCACTATTCTATCGGAGTTTACGCAGTAAGATTAAATATCACCCAAGATTCCTCCCGTCGCAACTGCATGGGGGATGACGAGGTAGAATCACATCTGCACCTCCTCTTTCGCTCAGATTCTGCTAGATTACGACTTAGACACTTGGGTTTGTACTTTCTGCCTAGCATGGAGCAGTTTTCCGGGACTAACGTTGATTTTAAAACATTGTGTACGTCCTTTCGATATGACTAAGTACTTGCCAGAGGACTACACCGCACCGTTTTTAGTAAAGATTTCGAGCAAAAAGAAGTTCTTATTAAAAAGAAATTGGAGCGAAAATTTTGACACACGAAACATCGGAAACTTTAACTCTTTCTCTCTTAATTTTTCAACTGACTAAGACATAATATAGAACTGTTAAAAATCTGTTTTGAGAAGAGATTTGAAAATCTAAGTATTTTTTAAGAATGTGTAAACGATGCGAGCACAATGACCGAATGCATGTTGAGCGTGTTTTTTTTTTATCGTTGCAAACTTGCTGTTAAATGCTGCCAAAATATAGTCTCTTATTTAATCCCCCGGTGGCAACTTTTTTTTATAGTTGCTGCTGTTGTTAAAACGAAAGTGCATTTCGCAGTAAGTTTCTTTATATTTTATAGTTGTGTTGTTGCTGCTTGTCTCTTTTTCCGTGGTATTTATTCTTCTTCTCTTTTCAAAGCGTTCACTCACTCATTTTATGATATCAACCATTGCTGGTGTTAATGATTTTTAAAAAGCTCCTTTACTTTTGGGGCAAGCAACGAAAATAAGCGCCCACTTGTTCAGAAAAAGAAAGAAAAATAAAAATATTTAAACAAAATAGAAGCTACAAAAGTTTGCATTGCTCGCAAAGTACAACTCACAGTGTTGCATTGCAATGAAAATGACAAACGATCAACAGACACCACCAAGGACTATGGCAAAAAGGAACCAAGACAACTACATAGATAAAAGCTAGCAGTGGCGGATGTGAAACAAAGGCGAACTGACACGCTGGACAGTAAACGACAAATGCAACGACAAAAAAATACTAAAACAACAAAAGCAATTCGCTTGCTGAATTCGCTATTTGAAATGCGAAACTTTTCTTTTGGCTCTGTTCACTTCCGTGCGCCAACAACAACAACAAAAATAACAATATGAACACTGAAATAACTATGAAGTTCCTGGCGGCTAGTCCTCTTGGAAAATAGGGACAAGTAAATTGAAAAATGTTTGTTGTTGCTTTGCGAAATAGAAGAATTGCTTAAAATGTGAAATGATTTGCCACATAAAAATGTTCGTTTATGTACTTACATACATACGTAAATATGTATATGTGTTACTTCTAAGTGTTATACTTTACTTTGGTGATTCGCGTATAAAAGAACTATAGAAGAGCCAAAAAGTGTTATCAAAAATATACAGACGGAGCTAGAAGCATAGATGGAAAGAGCTAATTGAAATTATTCAGCAAAAATAAAATAAATATATATTTATGTATTTACTTTATTTTATCTATTATCGAATACACGTCGTTTATCTTATAAAATCTCCGGCTTTGGAACTAAAACGTGACTACTACTTTTTGTATAATTGAAGGACTTTGGCGGGACTTGGAATTGACCCGATACATTTCAGTTTGTCGATAATTTAATACATATCGATAATTTAATAAATTTGAAAAACACTAACATCCGATAACCGTGCGTTTCGAGGGCTTGATAAATTTCAATAACCCAAAAACGTATATATCTCGATATAAATCGATAACTGGGCACATTTTGAATACCTCTATAAACTTGAATACCTCGAAACCTAGATATCGACAAATTTTGGAAAACCGCCACACTCTGGTAACACGATAAATTTCTATAAGCAGTGATAACTCGAAAAATTTATATAACCTTGAAATTTCGATAACTCGATATATTTCGAAAGTTCCAGAAACTTCGATTCGATAAATCGACAAAATTAGCTAAGTAAATACAATAACTTTATATTATAATATAAATCCAATTTCAGTTAGGATTGGATTTGAAAATCGGTTATATTGGTTATATGTTCGAAACGGAATTAGTATCGATTTTAGGTATCACAGAAACCAATAACATAGATTTTGCTATCGGAAACAAACTAAGCAGCTAACTCCTATTGGATTTCATTTATTTATTGGTTTTTATTCCTGGCAGTTTGAAATTTTGTAAAAATGTAAGTAAATGAAGGTTTGCTAGAGGAAATCATAAAAATGCAGCTCTAAACAGAAATGCTACAAATGCCGTTGTCATTTTGCATTCACTAATTGTAGTTTAAACTATTGAAAACAATGCAATTGTATAAAATTTCACAAAAAAAAAATTACATTAAAAGTGCCAGTACACACACGCAAGTATGCAAAGCAGTTAATTCGAACATCGGTTTTGTTCACATTCGAAAAGAGCGAAACCAATACGGTTTCATGACACCAAATGAATTCAATATTGGTTTGTAATTCCGATAAAAAGGAAAATCGCATACCACCTCATGGGACAGAGCCATCTATTCCAATGTTTCGTGTACATATATATGTATTATCCCTAAAATCATGTTAAGAGTCAACGAATTTAACTCGTAAGTTCGTTCAGTTACCATGAACTGCAACCACGATTTGCTTCACTGTTTAGTTGCAACCACAAATGTGGCTGACAAGTGTAGCAAGCACAAGCGATTAGCGTACAAATATAGCTAGAGCAACTGCAATAAAATGAACTACTGCAATTGGTACAAAATACAGATCGAGTAAATCTTACAACATTAGTGCAGATGAGTTAAAAATATGTAGTTATTTCAGTTATTTGTTCATAGTTTGCGTAGTAGTGAGGACATGAAGCTCAGCAGGAGCTATCAGTTATAGTTGCTTCACAAAACGTGAAGAAGTCAAAAGTTTAGTTTTAAAGAAAAGTCGTGAAATTTAAGAG
Source organism: Rhagoletis zephyria (assembly GCF_001687245.7). NCBI lineage: Eukaryota > Metazoa > Arthropoda > Insecta > Diptera > Tephritidae > Rhagoletis > Rhagoletis zephyria. The sequence continues at coordinate 6,256 of NW_016166826.1, read as the reverse complement.
AATATTAAAAATCTTTAAAAAATTCAGTAAAATGAGCTCTAGAAATTGAATAGGCGCAGTAGGGGCAGCCTCCTTCTTCTGCGTTCAGCAAAAATTGTACCGAGAACTTGTTGAAGCATATAAAAGACAGTTCCAACAATAATACATACTAGTACCGCCCCGTTGTCGAAATTCGTCAACTTCACTTTTTTCACACACTTTTTAATTTTGCCTGGGAAGTTTTTTAGGTCCATCAGCACATGTTAATCGTCTAGCTCACTTACATATATTGTTTGGTGGAGTAATATACAATGTGTTACTTAATTTAAAAATTCATATATGGGGAAACCAAATCAGGCACCTACCGGAAAATAATATCTTTCGAACAAAAGAAGAATCATTCAAATTGGTTGAGAAACATAGGAGCAGTAGGGAGGAATAGATTTGTATGGGATTTCGTTAGCGTATTAATATATAGATAGTAGATGGTGAAACCAAAGCAGGCATTCATAGGCTTATACGGAAATTGGAAAAACTCGGCTCTGGGCCACATATCGGGCCCATTTTTCGCAGGTGTATTTCTATTGATGTTAGTAATATGTATTTTGAATTTGAAGCAAATCGGACCATAAATGAAGTTTTTCGGAATAACTCCACTCCTACTCCACCTACTGAAAAAACAAACAAAATGCGCACCTCCCCTTTGAAATACCTTTCGAACAAAAGAAGAATCATTCAAATTGGTTGAGAAACATAGGAGCAGTAGGGAGGAATATATTTGTATGGGATTTCGTTAGCGTATTAATATATAGATAGTAGATGGTGAAATCAAAGCAGGCTTATACGGAAATTGGAATAACTCGGCTCTGGAGCCACCTATCGGGTCCATTTTTTGCAGGTGTATTTCTCTTGATGTTAATAATATTTATTTTGAATTTGAAGCAAATCGGACTTTAAATGAAGCTTTTCGGAATAACTCCACTCGTACGCCACCTACTGAAAAAACAAACAAAATGCGCACCTCCCCTTTGAAATACCTTTCGAAAAAAAGAAGAATCATTCAAATTGGTTTTCGTTAGCTTATTAATATATAGATACCAAGGTTGAATTCGAAAGCTTGGCTTTTTAGAAAGTTTTGATAGCTTCAACGGATTTGAAATCTATTTCGGCTAGAGAAGAAGAAGCTATGACAGTCTAATGATCTCGTATCGTAATATTAAGTTTCAAAAACTACGTAAAATTCATGCAGAGAAATGTGTAAATGCCATCTTTTCATCATTTGCCGCTGGTCTCGGACCCTTGTTTGGATTTAGGAAATCTTCACATCCCCGAATGTTTTGGGTGTGTCGAGGTCGAGTCTAGGTTGTGCCAGGTTTACGCGGATCTCAGGAGGCGGAAGCTCTTCGTCTTTAAAGGGTAGTGGCTTAACCCCAACTACGATATTCACGGACTGAGACTTTATAAAGGCGATAATAGACTCTCTACGGATGCCGTTTATGGCTTGTTTGCATATCGTCGGGTTCAGTGATTGAGTAGTTTCCTTTTCTTTGTCCCACGTGTTGTCGAAAAGCGATTTTAATGCCTTTATTATTTTCCTCCCCTTTGAAAATTACGGTTGTGTACGCGGAAAAGGATAACAAAATTTCGAGGTTTTATGGTTATTCACCATAGGAATTGGTGTGTCATCGATGCACTTTGGCTCTCGTAGTAGAGTTTCTAAAATTGGGATAGCCATTTACCATCGAACGCAGATAATCAAGGTCTTAGCCGGACGCCAACAGCGACCAATTGTCGGTGTAATAGATGGTAAACTCCCTGCGGTGACTGACGGAGCTTACAGATGTGAAAGCTGGAGATGTTATTTCACTATTCGAGACAACGATGTTCGATCGAAAAACTACCAATGGTATCAAAGGCCTTCGCTAAGCGCTCCGCTAGTATAACGTTACCTGAGTGTTAGGTTCTTGGTTCTTTCTGCTTTATGCCCCTGAGCAGCCAAGCGTCAAGTGATTTCACTACTACCGATAAGAGAGTTACCGAGCGACAAGACTTCCCTTTTTTAGCTGGTTTGCTCGGCTTGATTTCAACAAAGAGGGAATTGCTAGATTGGTCATTGACATTGGGGGCCTACAATCAACGGTAACTGTGTCAATTGTCAGCTGAAATAGCTCGAGCATCTCTATGGGTCCGACCAAGTCGAACCGGACTTGCTGTATGATGATAGTTGCACGGATAAAATAATAAGTGTTTAGAATAATATATGTTTGGTTGGTTGTGCATCTCAGAAACGAAATTATGTTTTAAACCATCAGAAAATTCCTCCAGATAATCGTCAGATTATCGGACAGCACGACCAGGGCATCGATATGAACCTTCTGTATGAAAATCTGACGCGCTCGAGTAAATCCAAATGGCGATGTTTTTTGTATCTTCAAGAAGACGCCATGAGCTTGCGTCACATCTGAATCGCCAGATTATTGAATGGGAGTTTCATTCGGGCCCATTTAACACCCTTTGTGAAGATCTGACGCGCCTGTAGAACCTCCACCCACCGCTGAAAGCAAAAACATCACATCAACTTTTTTCTTTCCATAATATAATCTTCAAAATCCAATAGGTCAAAATGACGCTCTATTAAATCCCGATTTAGCATCACTATACTACTACATATTACTACATTCAATTTTCGTTGAAAACTTTTCAAGTAATGTATGTACGTATTTGAGCGAAAACTTTTCAGCAACTAACTAAGTAAATAATCGCATTTTTATTATTTCTGAGATCGCTAACATTCCTCTACATAAATTCAAAGTAAAATTTTGGATTACTTTTTTTTAATGCGAATTGTGGCTCGGAGATTGTCCCAGTGGTGCAGAATTGGCTTGGCAGTATGTCGACAGGCAATTGTGTCTGCCCTTGTCGTTGTTATTGTTACTCTGTGTAGCAACTAAAACAAGACACGCTAAGTTAAATGAACACAGCCAACACATAAGTTAACTTAAAATAGTGAAGTTAAGCGTTAAGTTTATGGGCAACTCAAACTCGAGTTGGGTCGCAGCTACAGCTGTGTACAACAACTACTAGTGCACAGCAGGCTTTTTGGCATAAACAAATGCCGATGGCAGTAAATGCACGAACAAACATACTTACGTATGTATTTATGTCTGAATATGACGACCGACAAGTTTATAGGAAAACAGCAGCAACAACAATACAAACATCAACTAGTGACTTTAACATCCGCATCTGTTTCGACAAAGCTCTGCAGGAGCTTCGGATAATGGCTTAAGTTGCAAGCAAAACAAAGGATTTCAACAATTCAGCACATGAAAAATTGAGCATACAAGGCACTTGGCGAATTCAGTCTTCGCAAACGGATCCGGACGCTTATGTGAAGTTACATAGCAGTATATGTATGTTTTGGTCTAACTACAACAACACAAAATAAAAGCAGCAATTGTAGCGAGCTTCTAGTAAGCTTCTGAGTAAAAGTAACTTACGTTTGTTGCAAGTGTTGTATTTTTGTTGTTGTTGTTGTGTTCATTAAAATACAAGCTGTTGAGTTAAAAAAGTTTTCCAGTTAAAGTAGCAACTACTCTTAAATGCAGTTATGTTGTGCATCGACCTAAATCGTAACAGTTTTTAAGTGCTAACTTACGGGTATTATGGAAATTTTTGATTTATTTTGCAAGTCAAATGAATTTATGCGTGTATTAACAAATTTGTGGAACGCCCCTTTGTTTGCTAGGTAATGATTTTTGTTTAGCAAACCATTAGAATTCGTTTATATTACGAGTAATTTTCGTGCAAAGATCGCAAAAAGGGGAGGGTTTTCGCTTTGTCGGAAAATTGTATTTTTATTTTTATTTTTATTATTTTTTTTTATGTTACCGCATATGCCCAGAGCCTACCGAGGCGCTAATGGCTTGGTGATAACTAAACGGAAAAAATATATATTCAAGTTTTAATCTAATAAAATAGCTCCGTAATATTTTACTTTTGCCCACAGAAGAGTTTAAAACGAAAAAATAAAAGAAATTTGTCTGTGAACATATTGGCTACCATATGGACACTCTTCTAATTCACATCGAAAGTACATTAAAAAAAGTCCATTTTCTGCTCGTTTTCTACACAAAGCTCACTTGACTACAAAATATTATGACACATTCTCTTCGGTTTTTTTTTTGGTGAACCGCACCATTAGTTCTGCAAAGCTATCAAAGCTTATAAACCATTCGAAAATTTTATGCCTGATCAAATGAAGAGTGGCAGATAAATGCCAGGGGTGGATGCAGAAGATTTGAGGATGCTGGTATTAAAAAACAACAAAAACACTAGAATTTCGATGTGAATTTACTGCTGATGCTGGGAATGCGAGAGTGCGGTGACGCAAAATGTTTAAGACGATTCTATTAGAATTTCTACTAGAATAAATGTCAAAGTGAAATATTAATTTACGCAGCTATGTAAGTATGTATGTTTACGTAAATATTTTGCACTATAACAGAATTTTGCTAGAATGAATGATGGTTTTTCATTGTATGACATTAAGGGCAATGCCAATGGGCCTGCAGAGAGGTATGGCGGTCAGTGTGTAAGTTAGACAGATGGCAAAATGTGAAATGCGAAGTGAAAAATAAATTAAATAAAATTTGAAGAAGATTGATTAATCAAAAGACGAGTAAGTATATAGCTTAAGTTAGATTGAAAAGTTGATTGTTGCGTGAGTAGACAGACTTCGTTTAAATTGCTTTTGAAGGTTACTTATTTGTGAAACTTATTGAATTAAATTAAATTCGGAAATATTTTAAGCACTCAAGCATTATTGACTAGCTACTCCTACATTGGCCGACTGAAATTTAAATTATTTTTCATTTATTATACAAATCCTGCATATGCGTGTAAGTAACTTGATAAGGATTCTTATGCTAGATTTGAATAAATTCTAACTGTTGCCTCGAAATCTATATTCAAGTTAGTTAGTACAAAGAAAATGCGAAAATCTATTGAACTAGTTTTCTAAGCAATGCATTAAAGTTAAGTGTAATCTGCAAATAAATGGCTACCGAATGCAATGAGCTTTTAAAGCTTTTGAAATGCCGTCCTATGTGAAGGTGCCTTAAAGTGGGTATAAATTAAGTTTCTTCTTAGATTTGCCATTTACGCCTGTTCGAACTAGGGATGGGTAGTTGGGGGTTGAAATTCGATTCTTTCCGATTACCGTCGAATTTTCCAAAATTTTTTTGAAGTGAGACTTCTTAATCGATTTCGGAGTGTATTTGCATTAAATATTTAACACCAAGTCATAAAATCGTTCATTAGATTTTCAAAACTCAGGTGGGAAATGAAAGTGAAAGTGTAATGCGATTTTAGTTTTGTGCCGTATGTAAGAAAATCAAATTCAAATCATTTACGCCAATATGGGTATCAAACGAACTGGTTTTGAATAAACTTTACTTTTAACTACATTTAGGAGGGTTGCCACCTGTTTGAAAAGTCGTATTTGGTTAAAGTGTTGTGCTTAAAATACTCTGCAACAATTAAAATATTTTTGAGCTGCTTGAATGAGTGTTAAACTGAAATTACACTGTGCGACAAGCAGCCCGGACTTTGTTATCATTTTCTGAAAAGTTAGTTCGTATTTTCATTTTATGGCCTACTAAAGTTTTCATGTCTCGGGCCTAAGTAGTTTTCAAAAAAGTCGAAAAATAATAAAATTTCATTGGAAATATTTTCGTAGAACATTTTAACCCATTAGCTCCCGCCTAAAACGGTCAGTTTGGCCCTTACTTGAGGAAAAAAAAGCAATTTTGGAAGGTCGTTAACGGATTGATATAGTATTCTAGAAAATTATTCTTTGCAAAATTTTATTAGGGGTCTTCGTGGGCAAAAGTTCATGCTACCAACGTAAAAGTCTCTAAAAATTTAAAATAAAAAATCAACAAAAAAAAATTTTTTTTTTACCACAATTAGTTTAAAATTGAGTTTGGCTGTTATTCATTCTTGACATATACTTTTTGTTTCGATGCATCAGATCGAAAAACATGCATTTTTTTTACTTCCATCCTTAAGATAAATAAAGTGGCACACATAGGGCTGGTTTCTCCAACTCAACTTAACTTAGTTTAGGCACTTNGTCAAAAGTTAGCCTACGTTTTACACAGCTTATTCATGACTAAGTCAAGAAAATTGGCTTAACTAGGTTAAGTTGAGATGGAGAAACCAGCTCATAGTGATGGCAAATTTAGTCAGAAAGAAGAAAGTTGAAGAGTTGATT
>NW_016166824.1:0-23116 GCF_001687245.7 Rhagoletis zephyria | reverse complement strand
TATAATTTTTTTGTAAAAGTCTAGCACATTGCACAAATAATTTATTAATAAAATTTTAACAATCACAATATATATATTATATTATATAAATATTTTTTTTTTTTTTGGCTGGCCCATATAAAGTATGCTCGACAATTACTTTTATATGGTGGAAAATGCCTAGCACCGTCAGCAAAAAAAAATAATTATTAAAAATCAACGCGATTTTAAAATTTGCAATTTAACCTACTAAAATTTAATTGGCTATAAAACTGCGTAACTTAAATTTTTCAAAAAATATTTATGTGTAATTGTTGAGGTCTGTTGAATTTTTATAATTTTTGTACAAAGTTGGAAATGCAGATTTATGTGGTATTGGTTATGTGGTCGCCGTTGTAGTGTAGTGGTTAGCAGTGCGCGCCGGGCCTGGGTTCAAGCCGTAGTCAAAGCAAAATCGCAAAAAAAATAGAAAAAAGGTCTTTTCTCAAGAGCGGTCGGGGAAAAGCCATGTCAAGTGATTCTCGCAAATTTTACGATCTCATCGATTTTCCAAGAAATTAATAAAAAAGCAAAATAAAAAAAAATCTTTTAAATGTACCATGTTTTAATGAATGGGCTGAAAAGTAGAAAATAATTTCTCTTATCCCCAATCACATCAACAAATTTTAAAGTTTATCAGAGTATTAAATTTGAAAATGACAAGTTCGCCGAACAAAAGTGGGCCATTTTAAATTTTAACAGGCAGATAAATTTAAAATTTATTAGTACAATCGGGCACTAGGGTTATAGAATTAGTCTTGATAAATTTTGATTCGGAAAATTTAACAATAGTGCTTATAGACAATTTATGAGATGGAATGTTAAAAACGATTTAATCAATTTGTAAAAAATTCAGATAGGTTAGGTTAGATAAGAAGGGCACGCACGAATGACTCATACTTCCAATCGGAGGCATCTTTGCCCTTTGTGGATGCCCTCTATGAGTGCCAGTAGGAGACACATCCTTTTAACTGAGGTTAATTGACACTGTCAGTATAGGGTCTGTCACATCATTTACTATCTGGGTGTTCGATATTTCCACCTCCGCTATCTCCCCTAAGCTGTGGAAAAAGCATGATCCCAAATGCTTGATACGCCTTGTCTGGAGAGCTGGGCATTGACATAAAAAGTGGTGAATACATTCCTCTTCATCTTATTCCCCACCTCTCGGAGCTTTATGGTATACGACATCGATGGAGCATTGGTGCTACAGCACAGTTCCCAGTGTAGACGCCAGTTCTTCAGTATGACTCATATTGAGTCTCGCCACAGGGATCTTGAGTCTGCCTGGCTGCAGGTGGACTTGATGTTGCCCTCATCCAATCGCCGCGGATATACGGCAAAAAAAAACCGCGGGCTTGGGATGAAGGATTCTAAATAATTGCCGCACAAAACGCATAAGCAAGGAACAATACAAACATTTTAATATCAATAAACTTAGAATTATGAATTTAGGCGCAGGGCTGACCTATATGCAAATGAGCAGAGAAGAAGTTGTGGATATAACCATGACTTCGGACATGGAAAGTTCTACTCCGACCATCGATATATTGAATTTGAAATACGATCTTAGAACTCCCAAGTTAGGGAGTTTAAAAACGAACGAAATACCGAATGGGGTACTTACAACAACACGTTATCCTGCCACGCAGGTGGAATTGGAGAGATTGGTTAATCAGGTCACTAAAGCCATGACTAGTTCTTTTGCAGCCGAACGTCCGGTTGTTCGATAAAGGGGGAAAACCAAACCACATTGGTGGACAAAACAAATATCCTCGTTACGTGAACCTAATAGGGCACTGTTCAATAAGGCCCAAGCCTGGAGAACGACCGAGGACTGGAAAGCCTATGAGGCTGATTTGAAAATATACAAAAAAGTAGTTAGAACTGCGAAACGTGAGTCCTGACAAATTTATTGCAGGGCAATTGAGGAAACCATGGAAGCGGCCAGCTTACGAAGAATTCTCACAAAGTCGTCATGCAACCTGGGCTATCTCAAGGGTCAAGAGCACATAGACTACGACAAGCGAGGAAGACGGAAGTCTCCTTCATACCCTAACCCCAAAGACTTCAGACCCATCAGTCTGACGTGTTTACTCCCCAAAATTTTATATAGAGGATAGTGGTGATTATGTATGGGGCGTGATACCAAACAGTAGGTTCTCCCAAGCGCAAAATACCTACACAAAAGGCAAATCTATGAAAACCGCTTTGCACTCGCTCGTTGGGTGGGTGGAAAAGAGTTTATCAGATAAGCAGTATTCTTTGGTTGCCTTTGCAGACGTCCTTATTGTTGTAGCGGCTACTAAATCCTGCTTAGATCGGATCGCCCCTCAGGCTCAAGATTGTCGTCAAGCTCCACTATTGGGAGATCCAGAAAGCGTGCAATTTCTATTGGTTTTGTTCATAGGGACAAAGGTGTTAGCTGAGCGGAGCTTAGGGGGCATGCGAAGAGATGTCTCGAGTCGTGGAATGTGTCTCCGCATACCGGGCACTCCTTGGGCACATCTGCGTTTAATCTGCTGCAGTAGCCAGAGCGAAGTTGGGCTAGTTAGCGAAGTTGTCTGTCTCGTACACGTCAGGTGGTTCTGTTCCCAAAACTTCCTATCAATGCTGTTTAAGGCCTGTCGGTATACTGTTGGGTCCAGAGGTTGCTTTACGAAGCTTTGGACTTCGTCCGTAAGTTCATACAGATGCCTTTTAGTAGTAACTCCGTGAATTTTTGCGTTATTCACCGTCGGAATTTTTACACCGTTGACGAGAATTTCCAACTGTGGTCTGACGCCCTTTTGCAGGAAAGAGGGTTAGGCTCCTTTCAATAAAGAAGCGAGAGAGTTGGGATAGGTAACCGTTTACTTTTGGGCACATGCCATCAAATCCATTCCCGGAGACTCCTTCCGGTGGTTGAGGGAGCTTTGAAATATAGTAGTTAAACAGTGGCGGGAAGAAGCTACCACCCTGTGGGACCATCTGTTAAATTTTTCTTGGCTTGATAGTTTTGTATCTAGAAATTATAACTCACATGATTCGCTGACCGCCGTTTGAGTCCCTGCGGGAGAGAGGAAGTCAAAATGTTTTCTAGTAGCGTGGATTGGCTGACGGTATCAAATGCCTTTGACAGATCTAATGTTACTAGGACTGTTATTTCACATGGGCGGTTTCCGTTTAGGCTACGGATTAACTAATGAGTATTCCATACCATCCCAAGAAAATGGCCTTTGTAGACGTAAAATGCGCCGGTTTGAAAAAACCGAGTCAATCACCCTAATACATATATATCTATGAATGTGTAAATTATGCATAAACGGGAGTAGAACAAAATTATCGATTTATGCATATTAAATTACAATTGCTGGCATACAAATAAGCTGATACGTCGCATTTGTATCTATCAACCAGACATTTGTATTAAATGCGAGTGGGGGGGCTGCGTTTACCTACTGATGTACTTATGTACTTCTGTGAGTTGGCACTGACTTTAAGTGAATGCTACTTTCACGATAGGATTTTACAATTTAACATTCATTTCGATGATTTTCCGCAAACACAATTAAACCCAGATTCATATAGATTTGTACATATGCATGTCATGTGAGTAGTCATGTGAGTAAGAACATTCAAAAGTGTATACATATATCTTTATTGATAAAAAAAAAATGTTACACACACAGACACACATACGTGGTAAGTGTATTAAAGCGGAGGCGCTTTGCTTTCTTGCTGCCGTTACGATTTTATTGTTATCTTGATAACTGCGCGCGTAGGCCATTGGATTCCCACATGCATACTTGACTACATACCTACATACGTACATACATACATAAGATATGCCTTTCTGGTATCTGGCCCATTAGAGTTGGGGCGGCTCAATTACAACGGCTGTTGCCAGTTGCTACTGATACGAATATTGCCTCAATATATATATTTATTTTTTTCCTTTCCGTGAGATTTATATTTTTTCGCGCTATCTGCCAGCTACTGTTAGCTGTTTGCAATTTCGATCGCACTACCACCAATTTATAAACATACAGGCCCAAGCCAATTCCCCAGCGACGAAGTGAGTATGAATGTACGTACGTACGGTATTCCCTTCGATTCGTACTTGTAACTTGAGGAGTACTTTATGTACACGCAAGAGTAACCGCTGGCAGTTGCGGCGGTTGGTTTGGTTGGAATACATTTCAGAACAAACATAGTACATACATGTGTATATTGATATTTATCCAAATATGGACGTATATTAGGGTGGTAGAAAAAAAAAAAATAAAGTCGGATTTTGAATACTCGCATCTCTTAGGATTGTTCTATACCGAAAAGAAATTATACCCCGTTTTTTTTATTTAAATAATAGAATAAAAAAATATTTAGAGGTCGCTCAAAGAGCTCAAAGTTTTTCCATGTATTTCATATGGGCGAAAACAAGTTTTTGTAGAAATGGTATATAGCTCTTGAATGTAAATATTTTTTATTCGGAAAATTTGGTTTCTCTTGATTTCGAAATAAAAAAAGACGGTATAGTTAAAACAATCCTAGTAGGTGCGAATTTTTGAACCACCCTAATCTACATAGTACATGCACATGAAATTGTGTATTTACTCTTCGTATTGACGTTTCGCATGCTGTTATCGTCTACTTCCTAATTCCAATCGAATCTTGATTTATGTAAGTCAATTGGCTGTTGAGATATAGTGAGCATACATCATACATACATACATATAAGTATATACATCAAATTATGCTTATGTTGGCTTTCCACCAGATATTCACCAGATGTTTGAATATTCACCAGGCCAGTCTCTCGCTCTCCGACAACCAAATGTCTGTATGTAAGCGATAGGCTGGAAAGTAAATGCGCTGCTAAGAATCTTGGAAGCATCTATACCTTAAAGCTTCAATAACTTGAATGCTTGCTGGTGAGCGAGTATAAGAGAATTCATGAATTTTCTGCTTCATTGCACACATAGTAGAACGATAACTCGCCACAAGTGACTAAGAAGAGCATGCCTTTAAAGTTGGCGTTGCTTTTTTTAGTAGAATGATTTATTAAAAAAAAAAGAACGGAAAGCCAAAAACATCATCAACAACCTGCTATCCAATGACCGGTGCGCTTTTGTCCGAGCTTGCTACTGAAAACATTTGATAAAAACTGTCAAGAGGTTTCCGGATGTAGGTTTGAACATTAATCCAAGAAAGATAGCTCTTGTCCCGTTTACCAAGAAAAGGACCCACAAGAAGATAACGAACTTGACCTCGGAGAGGGTCGCGGTCAGTGTCGCTACGACGCAAGAGACGTATCTGAGACTTATCTTGGATTCCGAACTCCTGTGTAGGACTCATGTCGAGGCGGCCACCTCCAAAGCTCCGAATGTACACCATGATAGTACGGCCAATTTTAACCCGTGGGATTGTGACTTGAGCTTTCAGTTCCTCACCAAGGTTCAACGACTGGCGTGTGTTTACGGGCAATGCGTAATTATCCGCCGCCAGCGCTGCAGGTGATGCAGAAACTTGAGCCATTGCTATGGTTACCAGGGCACATGGAAGTCGAAGGAAATGAGGAAGCGGACGAGCTAGCCAGACTGGCAGCTGCCTCGACTCCGATTGGACCGCAGTCCTTTTATTTGAGAGGTTAAGACCTCTACAATTTAGGAATTTGGTAAGCGACTTAAGTATGTCGCTTCTGTGACGCTGCCAAGGAGTCTTCGTTAAACATCCTTCTGGGGTGTGTGACTGTTTCACACAGAAAGGAGCGGAGCATAGGCACCTCTGGCCAGGAAAGGAGCACATTAGTTCCCTGCCCCCCCGGGGACTTATATTCTGCATTGCATAGAGTCTTTAGGGCTAACTGAGGCGATGTGAAGAGTTGAGGGCGAAATAAAACCCTTCAAAATATTCATGGCGCACCAACAAAGTGGTTTCTAACCGGATGAGCTCATTAAATTGGAAGGAATTTCTAGCCCCATATGATATCGTCATGGGACTACTCTTATGGTCTGATTATGGCAACTTAACGTAACTTACAGGCGCTCACTTAAACATGTTCTTAAATGGATGTTGCTTGAACAGCCGAAACTGAATGCCATGTCGAATCTGTTTCATTTTGATTTTCTAAGTTCAATGATCCGTTAAGTTAAGTTAAGTTAAGTTGCCATAATCAGGCTTTTAGCCTTTGTTTAAGTAGGGTTCTGTTGGAAAACTTTAATTTTCAAAACGCCGGGCATACATATGCTCGCATTTTATAATTAAAACCGTTAAAAATTTCTTGCCAACTTACACAAACCGTAATTAATGCACATTAGGGTGCATCACTCTCCATAAAAAAAATTTTACTGTTTTCCATCAGAAATATAAAATCCATTATATTTTAAGGCTTCCGCCAGAATATTTCGGAAAAATATTAAGATTTACATGAGCTGGACCTGCTTGAAAATACCTACAAAAATCGTGTTTTTTTTTTAAACTAGCATTTGTTCGCAGCTCTGCCCGCGTGATGTTCGGTTTAACGTTATGATTTCAAACTACAAATAAATTATATTACCGAAACCGAAAAATTTTATAAAAAAAAGTTTTCGATTATCTCAAGCCTCCATAACATGGCCAGTGCGTCGAATTTCAACTAAAATGGCACTTTTAGTGTAAAAAATCAGTTACACGCAAGTCACATTTTATTTAACTTGATGATTAAAATGATTTTAAATTTCTAAACAAGTGGCAACTCTCCTCAAAAATATTTTCGAAAGAAAGCTCCCTCTCTCGTTTGATACCCATATTAAAATATTTCGTTTAATATTTTAAATAAATTGAGTTTGAATTTCTTAACAGGTGGCAACCCCGTACAAAAATATTTAGAAATAAAATTGGCTTAAACCACTCTCATTTGGTACTCTTACTAAAATATTTGTTTTCAATTGTTAATTAAACTGATTTTAAGTTTATGAAAAGTTGGCAACTCTTTTCAAAACTATTTTTGAAATAAATCGCTTTTAAACCCCTTTTGTTGGCACCTACATTGTGGTCATATTTGATCTAACTAAATAAATAGTTGACTTTAATTTTTGAAAAAGGTGGCAGCCCGCTTCAAATATATCCTATATGTTAATGTAGGTAATAACCTGAAAGCGTGTCAAAATTCAATAAGTCCAGCTGTTTCAGCGTGAAAGCTTAACAAACATACGCACGTTTATAATATTAGTACAGTGTTTTTAAAAATATTTTTTTTTTTTAAAATTACCTCAGATGATAAAAGTGTTTAAGCTTAAGAGGCCTGCATAAGAATGTCTAACTCACGTAAATCTATTATTTTTGTTCGAAATATTTTTGCGGAAGTTATAAAATATAATAAAACTAGCAGACCCGGCGAACTTCGTCCCGCCCAAAATTTTTATATATTTTATTGAAACTTTTTGGTCCAACATTTTCACCAACAATTCACGTTTACGATTTTCATTGGCACATTTGTCTGCTAAGATTAAGGTTTGGTAGTCATTTGCCGCTTTAAATAACCTTAGGAAAGTGTTATATCCGTTCTTGAAATTCTCCAGTTGTGCGGCATTTCATAGCACGGTTATTCGCAAAGCGAAATAAATTATATATATATACGAATTTTAGGCAAATCGGACCATAAATACGATTACTTCGAACAGATCGGTCCCTGGTCCACTTCTCGGACAAAGTGGATCATACATGCTAATATATGCTAAAAAGCTACCTACGTACCGAATTTTAAGCAAATCGGACCGTAAGTACGATTTTTTCGAATAGATCAATCCCTGGTCCACTTCTCGGAAAAATGGACCACATATCCTAATATATGCTAAAAAACTACTTACGTACCGAATTTTAAGCAAATCGGACCATAAATGCGATTTTTTGGAATAGATCGGTCCCTGGTCCACTTCTCCGAAAAAATTGATCATATATGCTAATACATGCTAAAAAGCTACCTGCGCACCGAATTTTAAGCAAATCGGACCGTAAATTCGATTGTTTCTAATAGATCGGTCCCTGGACCACTTCCCGGAAAAAATGGGTCATATATGCTAAAAAGCTACTTACGTACTAAATTTTAAGCAAATCGGACCATAATAAGATTTTTTCGAATAGACCGGTCCCTGGTCCACCAACCCGAAAAAAAGTAAAAATTTTTTAGCCTAAAACATGGTGGTTACCGAAAGCTATTTGTGTACAAAATTTCATGAAAATCGGACCAGCCGTTCGCGAGATTACCTGTCACAAAAAAAAGGGACTTCTCTTTATATAATTAGTATAGATATTTAATTCCTTGCTTTTTATTAACAATTTTATTAAACAAAAGAAATTAAAATTAATTGAAATTATTGAGCTTTAGGCCGTTCTACTATGTGTCAATTATTGTTGTTTTTTTTAAATATTTTTTCTTTAGAAATGACCTCAAACTGTTGAATATTGAAGTTTTATAAATCTGGTCTAAAACCGCAACTTTTTTGTTGATGCACCCTAATGTACGCTCATACATACATACATATGTATTCTCTATACATAATAATGAAATATCGAAAATCTTATCAAGCCACAAACTTTCCCGAGTCTGCCTTGTAACCACTAAATTTTTCTGGGGGTATAAAAGCCAACTTCATTTCACTATCGAATTCCAAATTAAAGTTTAACAGCATACACAAGTAAACGCATGCAAATATGTACACACAAACAACAAATTTTTACAACAATCTTCTCACATTTCAACGCATTTCCTTCTACATTACTCCAGCTCCTATCCCTTGCCAAGAAATGTGTTAACAAAACCGCAGAAACTTTACTTCGCCGTTGGTTTCGATCTTCTGGGTTAGTTGGTTGTTATTCGTATTGTTGTTGGCGGCATACTTCTTGCTTCACGGTTATTTTACGTTATAATGCATAAGCCAAACTAAGCTGGTATGTTGCCAGCTTCTGCTATCCTTTCATTGATAGAACGGAAACCGACAAACCGACTAAGATGTCGATGCGAAAGTCACGACGGAAGCCATTGAAGTTGGTTGCTTTACTCAAAATGAGTTTGTTTTACCCTTTTTGCAGGTCGTCAGTGGTTAGAGTTTGGGAGGGGAAGTGAAGAAGATAGTTTTGTCAATTTTTTTTTTTAGTTTTTTGGACAAGGGTTTTGAAGTTTACTAATGAGTGAAACCACACAATTGCGGCTTGGCCAAGAAAATTTCAGCCAGAAATATACTTTCTACGGCTATTGTTTTAATGAAGTTTATGAGCAGTTTCACTTATTCGAACACTACTTTTAAATTTCTATCTCAAATAAAAACCGATTCATGCAAAAACAATATTTCATGTTTAAATTAAAAAAAAATTGCATACTATTTTTTATGCCTTGTGCACATCCTCAACTTCCAATGGCGATGTGCAGGATATACGAATCGACATAAAGGTATGTGTATGAAATGCCATCGGAATTGCAAATATTGCATCGAAATTGTTGCGTATGCATTGTCTGGCAAAAAACAATAACGCATTTCAAATTGGCTGAGTGCAAAATGTTTATCTTTTTTATTGGCAACTAAACAAAAAAAAAAAACAAGTTCGAAGCAGTCGGTCAGTTCAACGAGCAGGAGGGCATCAGCTGCCAGTTGGGTGTCAACAATGACACGTTATGCCATCAACATATTACAATTGTAGTTGTTGTGTCATTTCCGCACCATGTCAAAAGGTGGGTATACGACAGGAGCGCCATACACATTGGAGTTGGAATTTTAATTGAAAAGTGGTCCGCGAGTTTTCATGTTGACATCAACTATGCAAAAACTGCAATAAAAACGTTTAGTACGTGGCATAAAAGGGCAAAAACTATCCATTCAGTTAGAAACTCTTGAAAGAGGAACAATAAAAACTTCAAATTAATTAGCATTATTTGAAGTTTTGTGCACATAGCCGTGAATATCCGGTGCGCACGTGCATATACATATTTACATACCAACAGTCACGGAATGGAATGGAATTTCTAAGCACTCAGACATTATTGGCCATTGTGCTTAGGGTCTCGAGAGAGAATTTAGAGGAAAGGGATATATAGTAGATGGGTTGGGAATTCATAGCTCCTCTGCAAACTTGTCAGACTGCTTTGTGAATCTTAGCAGTTTGATGAGGGAAACAGAATGTATATCGTCCCTTCTCAATACATCCGACCGAGAAATGTACCAACTAAGTTTGACGAAGGCTGGACAGCGGCAGAAAAAATGTTCTTTACTATCCTCATACTCCAACCAAGATGTACACAGTGGATCGTCGATGGCGCCTATGGTGGTCACATGTTGTCTCTATGGACTGTGCCCCTTCTAATCATTCCTATCAGGGCTCGTAGATTACTCCGTCTTTGTCTGAGAAGGAATTTTGCTACCACCCTGTCAGTCCTTTTCAGGAAACACTTGGTTGTTTTGCAGCTGTCAATTCGACACCAATGGCTCTCATGCGTTTTATTTAAGAGACCCTTGATGTACCCGATCACTCCCGCTATGCTTGGCCCTAAACTTGGCTGCGGTCCAATTAGTCGCTCTAGAGAACCGCAGTTCGCCAATACATCAACCGGTTCGTTGCTTTGAACGCCGTAGAGTACTGGCACCCACACAAGTGCAAGCACATTCTAACTTGTAATAGAGTTTAGCCCCAAATTGCAATCCTGTTCTAACTTTGACGAGGTGCGAGCGGTCTCAAGACCTTTCGAGCTGTTACTGCGGATACTGATTTGCTGTTCGCGTAAGCATTTTTCAGTTATCCAGTCTGATACTTTTTGTATTGCAAAGACTTCCGATTGAAAGCCCGTTGCCATTGCACCCAAAGCAGTATAGCATCTGAAGTTACCGTGCAGATGCCATCCAGCTCCAATAGCATTTTTAGTCTTTGAGCCGTCGGTATAGAAAATTTACACCGAGCTTCCCAAGAAAGGTTTTGCTTTAACAACCATCTAAGTAATTCTTTGTGCCCGAAACTCCGATCGTCAACCCACCGTTTTCATTGCCTCCTTTGGGATTGCTAACTACAGAGGGGCGGGCAAATCCAACAAAGCATTAAAAGCCGTTCCTGACGTTGTACCCATGGTGCCGGTAATGCCTGTACGCTCCTTTGTAGCCTGTTTAACACAGAAACCGCCTTACTGCGTGAATTACGATTAGATAGTGACCCGCTAAAACCTCAACCAAGAGTAAGAGCTGTGGCTTTGTAAATGTGATGAGTGCCCTCGACCACTCCTGTCCACCCTCGGCCAGAAGGACCTTGCAATCGCGCATGTCTTGGTTTTCGCCCAGCACACGCTGAGCTGACGTGAGTCGCATACCAAGAGTATACCACAGGTGATGATAATGTTCCAAGGGTACCTTTCCTAGCCAATTCGTCAGCCGCACTTACCTGTAGTGCCGTTGTGATCGGGACGCAAATGTGCCTAACTCAGAAGTATTTCGACGCGACTGAAAGAGAGAGCAGATATTTCTATGCATGCCGACTATGCGCAAAATATGTCGTTTTTTATTATTACATTATTTTAATTAAATTTGTTTATCAGTGCGCAAGTAACATACAAAAATTGGAGACGGTCCCACATTCCCATAAAGAACCTTATGTGACTATTTGAAGTATATTTGGGGGGAACATGGGCATTCACTTTAGTGCTAACTTTTCCGAATTGATGTTCATTAGATTTAAATAAATGGGTTTTATCCGTTTATAAATTTACTCCGCATTCAATAAAGTGTTAACATTTTTCGTTCGTATTCATTTCTGGTATTCCTCGTAGTTATAGTGCTCGTAATAATCGTCCACATAATTTTGTAATGCTATAATTGATCCTTCATCTTCCAATTGCCTAAATTGAATAAGTATGATCAGATATGTCGTTACACCGCTGAGCATCTAAAAATAGTCAGAAAAATTAATAGGCTTTAAAACTACCTCAGGTACTCTACATATGTGACTTAAGACTAAAAAACAAATATGATACTTATGTATTTTTATATTACTTTTATTATACTTACATATATCATCAAATCTAGGGTTAATACAAGAATGATAGAATACAAGATTGCGCCGATTGCAGCAGAATTCGTGAGAGTAATTTGTGGCGTGACGTCATCGTAGAGTTAACAACTGAAAGCGGCAAATAAAACTGCTGTCTAGTGATGTGCTGCATTGTTGGTACCCAATACTTAAAAAAGATTTCGGTACCCAATACTTCCTTTTCGGTACCCGATACCGATTCTTTACAGTAAATTTTCGCCATTATATGCATTTCAAGTTTAGAAAAAACTTGCTTTACTAATTTATATGATATCGGCTAAAACACTTGAACTTATCGCAACAGACAAATATTATTTTATCAATTTTAACCATAGTCGATCCAAGGTTCAAGAAAAATGCTTTGGCGTATGCAGAAGCCTTTCAGGGGGAAATTCTGTAACCAGTTAGCGACAAGTTTCGGTTGACGTAAAAATATTTCATATCAAACGTCAACAAAACCGATACCGATTCGAAAATTGTCGCTAATTGGTTACAGAATCTGCCCCAGGCCTACAAAAATGATATCGCCCTATTCAGCTGGAACAAAAAATATATACATATTCCATTTGAATTAGTATTAAAAGCTCTATTGACTCCATTGACATTCGGTTTTTGATAGGCGAGTCTAAACGTTTCTTTACCGAGTATGGAGAGTATTGGATACTTTTTAAATCGGTACCGACTATCAATCAATACTTAAAAGTATTGACTCAGCACATCTCTACTGCTGTCATCTGGACTGTGACGTCAGCAAAACAGCTGATTCTGTCAAATTCACTGAGAGCCGATTAGCGGTGTTGCCATCGGCGCCACCTTCTGTATTCTCTCCACCGTGGGGTTAATAGGTATAAATGCCAAAGCACTTTGCAAATGTCGAAAAATTGCGAAAACTTACCTGAAAAAAGGTGTTGTTGTTGATTGCTATAAATCCACAAGCGGTGAATTCTATCTTTTGTTTTATTGTTTTCGCTAAAAAGTTGTCTATCTGAAAGGAAAAAAGAATAGATTTCATTTCTCACAGAAATTTTGCCTTCTCTTTAGCATAATTTTCTCGTACGTGATTTGGGTGGCTATTGTTCTTCAACTGGATACGAGCAATTAGCTGCTTTGTTTTATTTGCCTGAAAAGAGAGAACAAATATACTTATGTATGTATGTAAGACTATAAGAAAAACATTTAAATTTGAAGAGGAATGTCAAAACTTATTTTAAAATGGAAATAACTAATGAAGTAAGTCCCCAGCTTCCTACATTCTGCTCTTAATGATGAAGAGCTTGCATGTGGGTATTTCCAAACTGGCGTTCGTATGACAAAATGCTAAAAAAAGAACTGAAAAAGTAAAAATTAAAAATTTTTTTTTTTAGATTTGCATAGCAATTAAATTGCCCCTTATTCAGCAATTCGTATTAAACTGCGCGCTGTGTCGAAGCCGCAGCCCCTAATCTTAAACGTAGAATACGTAATTCAAGTTGAATTTAATTTTTCAAACAGGTGGCAATCCTCCTAAATATAATTGGAAATCAAGTTTTTGAAGTATTAATTCATTTACCAATTGCATATATTTAATTTCAAATTCGCAATCAGGTGGCAACCCTCTTTAAAATATTTTTTAACCACAATCGCTTTCGTCTGGTATCCACATCGGAATACTAGTTTCAATTTTGTACTTGCCTTAATTTAAGTTGAACTTGATTAAGTATGCAAACGGGTGGCAACGCTCCTCTATGCAGTTTAGAAATAAAGTTTTTTTTCGGGCCATTGTGATTGATGTTCATATGGTAGTAATTTCTTTAAACTATCGTGTACATCAAATTTATCTTTGTAAACAGGTGGTAACCCTTTTAAAAGTATCTTCCAACTAAAACCTTTTTAAACTTTTAAAAAAAAAAAACTCAATCAGACTAAAATTGAATGCGCTATAAGACTTTGTACTGAAAAAAATTCTAACACTTTGGTTTATATGAGGCTTGTAAGGGAATGAAATGTATTTTAATCGAAATTTCTTAAGAATAAAAAAATAAACATATTTAGAGGGCACACAATATCACTTTGTATTGGCGCGCTATAGATATGACCGATACTGTACGCAATTTTTTTAATTTTTAGATTTTATTGTTTTAAAATAAACATTTTTGTTATTTTACATAATTTTTGGTAATTAATTTTATTAATTTTTTCTTTTTTCAATTAATTTATTTTTTAATTTACTTAACTTTTTTCTTAATTTTTACATTTTATTGCTTTAAAAAGAATTTTTTTATTCACTTAATTTTTAAAAAACTTATTGCTTCTTTCAATTAGTTTTTCGAAAGATAGAAAAACGCTTTGAATCTTAAAAGAGTTAACGAGTTAAACATGTTAAATGGGCTTAAACAAGTTAAATGAATAAAATGTGTATACCAACAAGCTAAATCGCATGCAATTGTTGTTGGAAAATTTAACCCGTTAACTCATTTAACTCGTTGGAAAACCAGACGTGCACTTTATTATACTAAAATTTAATGGGCTACAAAACTGCATACATAAAAAAATTCTATAAAAAAATTAAAAAATTTTTAAATTTTTAATGTACTTCAGTGTAAAAAAAAATTCATTACTCAAATTATTGTGGAGTGCACCCCATAATACTATACTTAAATGTTGCGCAAAACTCAGAGCTACTATTGTGATTGAAAACAATTTTTTTTTTAGATGGCATTTTTTCGAAAACTTTTTTTTTTATCAAAAAATTGTATGTGAATATTTTTTCAAGAAAAAAAATTTTTTAAATATTTCTTTTCACGGAGACTTTTGATGTATGCATTTGTGATTTTTTCAAATTTTTTCCTCGCTCCGTTCTCGAGATATTTGGAAAACTATAAAAATCGATTTTTTTTTGTTTTTATGCTGTAAAATTAAAAAAAAATGTATTAATGATGCTCAAATTTCATATCTAATTATTATTTATGTTTATCCATAAACTCTAAAAATTTGAAACAAATCAAACACATGAATTGTGAACCGCGTCCGTTTTGGTATGGAACCCCCCCCATATAATACATATGTATGCACATCACACGAGCGTGACCCTAATCAAAAGCTTATCGCAAAAAACTTCTTACCTCATTGGCAGCTGCATCGCAACAACGCGTTAAGAGGGCGAGATGAGTTAAAAAGTACGTCAAAGTTGTGGTAATCCAAAAAAATTCCATCCAGTTAAATTCTCTTTCATACCATTTAAATAAATACAAATAATAACCAGTTGAGATGGTCGAATAAAATACGAAGCCGAAGTGAATTAGCACAGCGAAACTGGCATAATCATTTTAATAAAAGTTTCGAAAAGTATTCATTGTCAATATTTTCAAATATACCACTAATATTTAAGGCATTGTTTCGCACAAATTGAGGCTTGCCATTTTCACAGTTATAGCTTACCACCAACAGATTGAATTGGCGAATGCGTATCGTTATTAAATGCAACAGTGTTGAGATGAATATAAAAAACATACTACACATTATTGTATAGAAGACATAAATGCCAATCGCTAAATAGGTAAGAATGTATTCCATGTGAAAAAATCCCACGTACATACAGGCGTTTGCACATAAATACTGCACAGTCATAAGTAAATATTTGTTGTGGAAATACGAAGCGCTCTCCCATCGCTCATGCTGCGGCGTATTGTGTGCCAATGATTTATCCAATTTTAGTATTTTATTCAATATTTCAATAAGCTCATTAGTTTTGCGTACACCCAATAAAGATACAACAATGAAATCCATTACACATAAAAATAAATCCAAGAGTTGATTAATGCTGTATGAGCGTAGGTTAGTGAATAAGCTCCAGCTCAGGGCTGGTGCAGTCAGTGTGTAAATGTGCAAAGCAATTATAGCCGCTTTGATGAGCAGCACAAACTGGGTGTAGGCCTTTTGACAACTGCTGGGCGTTGTGATTTCATATTGATTGCGGACATTGTAGCAAGGCAAAATGCCGAGTGCTTTTAATGTGAAAATGAACCAGTCGATGTCTTTTAGTGTTGAGGGATCTGTTTTGTAGGTGGTCGAGCGAAGACCGAGCAATGTGGTTTAAGTTTTGTGCGCGCATGTTGCTTTTTTCAATTTTTGTTTTTTTTTTTTTGCTTTTTGTTGAACTATCACAATTTATGTTTTGTTAGCAGAATTTTCATCACTAGAACTTAAAACTTCGTTTCTAAAATATTTTGAATATTCCTACAATTTTGTAAGTATTCAAATTTTCGCTCGATTCAACCGCATTTAATAAGAATGCTAAAATTTTAAATAGAACAATTTCCGCTTTTCTCTTTGGTAAATGTAAATAAATTCATTACACCATGGCGTATGAGTGATATGCACATACTCCTGCTACATTTGCACCTACATATGTGTGCACATTAAGGTGGCCCAAAAATGCATGTGAAAAAGTAAATTCGAATTTCTATTGCTCTTACCCGCTAGCATTGTGTTGGTACTCCATCCCAAAATCCTTATGGCTTCTTTCATAAAAAAATAAAATAGATTTGAAGTGCCTTTATGCAGTGAGATTTTCAAAAATATTTGATTTATGAAACATATATATTCGAAGGTATTTAATACTCGAAATTTTATTTATACTCTTATAACTATCTTATCTTATAACTCACTATCTTATCACTTTAACTGAATAAAAATTTTCAAATTAGTGGCAATCCGCTACAAAAATGTTTTCGGCAGTAAAATTTCCTAAACCTCTTTAGTTTTATATGCGTATTGCAATATCTCATTTATCATATCATTTAAATCAAATGAAAATTTTCAAATGGGTGGCAACTTTCCACAAAAAATAATTTCAACTGTGGGACTTCTTAAACCTCTTTTGACAGCCATATTGAAATATTTAGTTTATCTTATTAATTTACTTAAACTGAAATTTTGAAACAGGCGGCAACTCTCAAATTGTTATTTTTTCTATATTTCAGTAATGAAAACTTTAAACGCTTTGAGCGACCTCTAAAATTTTTTATGCAAAATGAAAAACAAGAGGGGCATATTTGTCGGTATAGAGCAACCCTAGGTTGTGAGAGCATTAAAATTCTGACTTTACTTTTTTTGAGCCACCCTAGTGTACTTATACATATCGGTATGTGTATTTGAGCATGTTTCATTGTGATTAAATATTGCACATAATTGAAGATTCTTATCGAAACGAAGTACTTACACTAATTGAATATATGTACTGTGAGGTTCAGGTTAGATCAAAAGATTTTGTATTCAGTGTAAGCTTCAGGGTTTGTTTCTGTTTTCGCTGGAGGTGCTACAATAAAAGCATGAAATGTGCCCTTAAAATTCAAATTAATAAAGCTGACACTGTTGTATTATGTGTTTCGAAAAATAGTCAAAGAAAATCCTACCTAAATCCTAATTTTACATTCGAACTTAACTCCGCTTGAACAAAATTTCCTATAGCTTAAAATACCACCGGTTGGGTGATACACCCAGTGAAGTGTCAGGCTTGCTAGTGGAACAGAGGACTGGATTTAAGGTGAAAACTTTTTAGAAAGCTCTTTCAACAGACCAAAAAGGTCGTATCAGTGAAATAAGGATGAGGCTGCTCCTACCGAAAATTTCTTAGACGGCACAAGAGGAAATCGTTGAGACACTAAGTCGAGTCATTAAAGAAATCTCTTCAATAGATAGAATAGCTATTTTTTGTATGGGTATACGCTTCCTAAGGAAGCAAGATGGCACCTGTACAAACAACTAAGAGACCCTAAAATACTTTCCTCAAGCATGTTTCGTTCGTTTTCGTTTGATGGTCTCGTTCATAAGTGTTTTCTTCTAAAAGTTTCCTTCGACTACTGGTGATCATATGTGAAAAAGTTTCGGTAACTCACAAAAGATTAATCAATCCACATTGCAACACCTTGTATCTCCACCGTAATTTTAGAAAGAGATAGTAAAAGCAAAAGCCCTGCCTATTAGTGAGTTGAGTTTAAGTTTCGCCATCCCAACTTAGCTTGCTCGCAAACCGGTTTAATCCGGCACTTCTGACACGTTTAAACGGCATGTAAATGTAACTTTTTCAGCAACTTAACAAAGTTTTCAAAAGTATTGGGTTGGACTGCATAAAAGCTTTAATGTATTTTCAAACTGCTCAAATATGCAAAGAAAGTTATGGAAGGAGCCTAAATGATGTTCATATTGCACAAAAACCAACAAAAAAAAAAAAAATATCAGGCAACAAAACAAAAGCAGTTCGCTGGCCATTAAGCCATTAAAGCAGCGTTTCCACAATGTCGTAATTTGCCACCGGCTTTTTAAGAGCAGCTGTTGGAATTTTAAACTTTTCAGAATAATGTTTGAACGATTTATAACTTTGTTGGCATTTTTTTTTTTTGGGTTTATGTATAAAAACTTTAAAACGCAACAATTCAATAGCATGGACATCAGTAACGGCAGCAGCAACAAAAAGCATAAAGGCAAGAAAAAATTTAAGGACATCCAGTTTTTTTTTTTTTTGCGGAGAAAAATGTGCATACAAGTCGAGTGTGGCAGTCGAAAAGTGTCAAGCGAAATATTTATGAACAAAAAAATGTCAACACAAAAAAAAAATTACAGCAGCGGTAACATGTTAATATTGAGCAAATGTATTTATGTATGTATGTAGCAACATTGTAGCATTGCACGACACAATAGTGACATGTTTGTGGCAAGTGAAATTTTAATTGGACGAACGTTGTTGTTGTTGTTGTTGTATGCAGTCACATGTGACTTTGTCCTCCACTTTTTTGCATAAATAATAAACAAAATGGCCAGCATACAAAATGGCCAGTCGATAACAAAGGGGAAAAAATAGGCAAACAAATACATATAAATAAAAGCAACTACCATTTTATGGCATTTTCGTTGCAAGTGTTGCAAACTACCAGCCACACCACCCACCACCGTTTAAGCAACCAAGCATTTAACAAACGCAACCTTTTTCACTACAATTCACCAGTAACACTAATCGGCAATACATAAACAATAACAATAACAACAATTGCACGTACAACTACAAAACACTCAAAGCATTTGTTGCTTCGTCGCTGTTGTTTTCCCTCAACGATTTCTCGCTCTCTCGCCCTCTAATTTGACAGCAAGCAAAAGTGCAAAAAGTCAAAAAGTATTAAAGAAAACATGTTTGCTCACAAAAAAAAAAATACAAAAAAAAACCTATGCAAACTAACAACTTCACCATGCGCCATATATGTCGAACAAAAACAACAACATCGGAAACTGGTGAAACCGAACAAACAAACAAACTAGATGTAGAAACAATGTTGCTGCAGTTAACAATCAATAGTTGATTAAGTGCCCGTGCCCGTGCCCGTGCCATGCCATGTCAAGCCACCGACTGTTGGTGTGGTGTTGTGGCAGCAACACCACCGAGTTAAACTTGTCCTTGCAAACGGAAATGTCGATCATGACAAGTGTGGTCCAAACCGAGTAGTCGGGCAATCATCCACTCCATTCAATTTGCATAGTTTGTAGTCGAACTTCGTACCTCTATTACATATGTAGATATAAACATATCTTCACATATTGTACAAACATAAATATGTACGGATATTAAGGTGTCTCAGAAATTTTGTTGCATTCTGTATTTTTTTCATTTTGATAAAAAAAAAAAATTTATTCAATTCTTGTTCTTCGAGTGTTGCGGTAAATCCCACTAATACCTCTATATATAATAAGCTAAAAAAAAATACATATGTAAATTTCTTGGTCGTTCGTTTGGGGTTTCTACTGGACCGATTTCCGAAACCAAGAACTTCATTGGAAAGGTATTTTTCTGTAGATTTGGACAGCTTTTATGGTTTCAAAATTTATTGTTGTAATTTATGGCCAAATTCGGCGTTTACATATTTCCATATGTATTTAGAAATATGTAAGTGATAAAAAAAAAATGAAGATATAAAAGTGAAGGCGAAATTGAAGACAAAGACGAAACAATGAAGATGAGAAGCGAAACAAATGCAGGCATTAAAAATCTGTTATCGAAAATTATCAGGTTATCGAAATTTTTCGAGCCATCGAAGTTTATGGGTGTCGAAAATTAGAAAAAATTATTGAATCATCGAATCTTATAGTTGTCGAAATTTAACGAGTTATCCATGTTTTTTTTTTTTTAGTTTTCGGAACGTAACGAATTATTCAAATTGATCAATGTATATCGAGTTGTAGAAATTTATAGAAATACAGAAATTTAGTTGCTGAATTCGAGTTATCACTTTTTATCGATTTATCGAAATTTGTCAATAGATATCGAAAAAAATTTAGTTATCAACATTAATCCAGTTATCGAACTTTACAGAGTTATCCAAAGTTTAGCAAGTTATCGATAGGTCCATTTACATATATCGAGATATGTAGATGTCTGAGCTATCGAAATTAATCGAGTCCTGCAAACGCACGCCTGCCGTCAATAGCAATATCCCATAGTAGAGGGGACAGCAAGCCCCCCATTGCAAATTATTTCAGAAAGTAATCTCCTAGCTCTTAATTTATGATTCAGTTTAGGCGGAGGTTGCTGACAAATACTACCAGCGTGTTGAAGAGTTCCAGTTCCTAGAGTGGTGAGATGACTGCATTCGAGTAATATTCGAGCAACTTCTATGCCCAATAAGAGAGATAAAGAATATTCCTTGTGATGCTTTTGTGATAAGGCTGCGCAGAGGCATATCCACATTCTTTCCTCTGTTATAAGCATGTAAAGCAGCCGAAAGCTTCGGACCCACTGTTTCTCTTATATTTTTGTCTAATTTTTACCCAAGTTTATCTTTGTGGTATGTAGACTGAAAGCCGCTAAATTTTTGAGTAATTAGGTCCTTTGTTTTGTGAAGGTCGATAGGTAAAAATAAAGCCCAGCCGCTTTCAAAGTGTTTCGTATGCCGGTGAGTTTCAGAACCAATGGCTCCTAATCCAGATAAAGCGCACAATTTTTCGTGCGGACGGCCTTCTTTCTCCGCTACTTGTAGAATACACATACTAAGTACTCTATGTCCGCAAGTAATAAGGCCACGGCTCTCTAATAATCAATAAGACTGGCGCGCCTTCTCCGCTCACGTAATCGTAGTCCGCAAACTAAGACTTTCTGGAGCTCAAGGACGACAAGCGGTGGGCGGAGTCAATATCTCCGCACTATGGCATCAAATCCTATGGCTGCGCCGATTGTCAACAATATGTTAACGAAAGGCACATTACATTGCGACCGGGTTGAAAACTTGGGTGGTACCTGTCACACCATCGAAAATGTTGTAGATGCTCCAAGAATTAAGAATTGGAACGGTTTATCGTCATCCTACAGCAAGCAAAGGTAAGTGTTTCTTATTTCGAAAATAAATACTGCATTTGTTCTGGGATATCCTAATGTACATATGTAGATGGAGATCCAAATACATAAGTATGTATGTATGTATGTATGTACAAATTTACTTCAGGGAGGAATTATACATATATGTAGCGACACACTAATAGAATGGTTGGGTCTTTCCAATTTTCACGTTTGTATTGGATTTCAGTAAACAAAGTTATAGTTGTATGTTTCATCTGAAGTGTGAAGTTTAGTTTTAAACTAGCGAATTCAATTATTTAGTTGGCAAAGTAAGTTTCATATACATATTTTATTTGTATGTACAGTTGTTTATTATCTAAAAGGGTTGGAATCCGTGAGTGTTTACCAATACTTAATAACAACTCAAAGTTTAAACAAAATAAATTAGTTTTTCAACAATTTCGGTAAGTAAATGCATAAGTATGCATGTAACCATGTATACATTAGCACACAGTACCTAATCAACTTAAAAAAAAAACTCAATAAGCAAAACACATAACTCCATTAATCCAAACATTCGCAGAGAAAAAAGCACCTAAAAAAATTGGAGAAAAACTAATAAGATATCTGTACGGTTTTTTGTTAAGGCAATATTGCTCTTGCTTTCAGAGGGCAAATCTTTTTGATAAATCCAAAAATAAATCTTTTTTGGTTTTTATATATATATATAAATTCAAGAAGATATCACATGAAAGTAAGGAGTACAAATTTGTGGAGTGGCACACCATTTTTTCGAAGGTCTAGCTTTTTTGTGCAATTATCTGTTTATGCTCTACAACGATAAAAGAAAAATAAAATTTTCACAATTTTTCGAAAGGCGGATTATTTTGGAAGTTATAGCTATTCGAATTTTTCGAAATCATACTGGTCATATTTTAAACAGTTGAGAATGATAATGTTTTCTTCCCATTTTTATTTTTTATTTGGCCATACATATTTTTTTTTTATAAAAGTTATTAAAATTTATTTTTACATATTACTGACTTCTCATGCAATGCATCGAGACCATAGATTTTACTATTTTACGCTTATAAAATATTCGAAATATTCTTAGTTTCGGGATAATTGAGAAATCTTCTACTTTAAACTTTTGCTTTGCTGATATGAAATTTATATAATTAACTTAGACAGAGATGATTTGTCTAAGAGGATACACTGCCCGTCTGTTGAAGTAAAGGTGACGACTGGATTATAGATATTTACCAGTATAGCTTGCAATATTTTTGATATATGTACACATGTATGGGTACCTACTTATTTAAAAGTAAAGTAAAAATTGATGGCCACAAATATAACTACTATTTTATACTACCTTTCTCAATTGCATGATTAGTTCCTCTACCCATCCAGCCAATACGTACGCACATCCTAAGCTTGCTCTACTTGTTCACAGACAATTGTTGGCAAGTTAACCAGCTAGACATGGAACCGCGAAGAGAAAGAGTGAGAGAGGAACATGTTGGCGTTTGGGTGGCATTTTGGAAACACATTTTGCATGTCAAATCGATTGCAAGTGAACGGCTGCAAAGTAAGTGGATATTCAAATTTGCCTCTTCTTTGCACTACCTTCCTCTTCCCCCAATCCCTCTTACATTATTTATCTAACTTATCACACTTTCTTTGCCTTTTTTCATTAAACATCTTTTCACAATTTTTGCATATTCGATTCTCCCTGCACCCGTATTACACCCGTCCATCTGAATTTTCTATGGTTTA
>NW_016166823.1:0-23118 GCF_001687245.7 Rhagoletis zephyria | reverse complement strand
ACCAAGCAAGTGTGAACAACCTAAGTATCAAAAATATTGTACACAAAACATTTGTAAAAAAACGTACCGAGTATATTTCAAACGTTTTTTTTTCTTCGACAAAACAACAACGAAAAGTTTTTATATCCTATATTATATCAAAAACGAAAAGTTTTTATATCCCCCAATTGTATACAAAACGTTTGTAAAAAAAATCATACATCTTTGAGATCTCTTTTTGCTGAGCACATGTAATGTGCCTCAGCCTTTTGTACTAGTTCTTTACTGTGCATAATACTATTTATTGTACTGATGTTTAGTTTATTTCTGAGTTTGGTTTTTGGGCGCAGGCGAGTTTTCATCACTACGAGAATTTTCAGTATTTGTTAATTGACACATATGTACAAATAAACAACGATTAAAAAGTAACTAATTTAAAGCAAAATTAACTTACTTGTCCATCACTAATCTTTTCGCTTGTTTGTTAAATTCAATTGAAGAAAGGCGCGCAAATGCCAAGTTTTTGACATTTAACATCTTTCTTTCACTCTTTCTCTTGCCATTATTTCCTTTGCTTTGAATACAGGGTTACCATTCATAGATATTTTTAGAGTTACTATAAATAGTAGATAGCACTGGCAGTATGCAATCTTAAGCAAACAAATTTTATTGCTCAATTTGGTTGCAATATCACTTTTGCTACCAAAAGCTTCATCCTACCAACCAAACTACCAAAGGATAATGAGCCTACCAATTTTGGTCCAATTGGACCAAAACGGCAACGCTGGTGCCGAAGTGAAGGCCTCCAAAGTGAAGTGAAAAACTTCAATTGAAGTGACAGCGGCAGCACTGCTCTGAACTGCCGCAAAACTGTTGCAGAGCGAGGCAGTAGAAACTTGAGTTGTCCTCAAAGTTTCTCATAGTAGTGGTGAGGGCTTGTATTCAATACTACCTATCTGCAGGTTATACAACAACTACGTTCTCATGTAAGAATTAGGAACAGATTTGTAAAAGAATGCAGTCATTTGCGAAAAATTAGTCATCTGATTTCTTTAGCAAATTTTTTGTATTCTATGATTAAGACTAAAAAAATTAAGTCACTATTTCGACAAAATTTTGGTGACTAATTAGTAATTTTTAAAGTTTTTTTATGTTCGTCATTTGATAGCAATCATTTGAATAAAGTTTATTTTTGAAAACAATTGAAGCCATTTGGATAAAGTCTCTCACTGGAGTCATTTGCAGTAACTTTCATTTTTTTTTTTTTAAATCAGGTCTAGTTGTGCTGTAATCAGCAATCTGACTATTGTGATTAATCAGACAACTAAATAATTGCTGTTATTGTTTCAATTATGTAGAACTAAGTATTTACCAACGATGTCGATTAGTAGCTATATTTCGGTGTATTTCCCGTCCGTAACTGAAATTCTGAGAAACTTTACTATTAAATTATGTATATGTCTAAGGAATCGTTCATAAAAGTGATTTACTGTAATAATTTAGTTAACTAATAATTATTATATTACTTCAGTGTATTTTAAAAGTATTATTTCTAAAAAAAATATTGCGTTGAAAACGCCTTAAAAGAAATCCAATTTTGTGGCACTTGCATCTTCTTTTCGGCACTATTTTTGAAGGCCATTAGGCACATTTGGAAATTTTGAAATTCCACCCCTGAGTTGAGGTATGTAAGTTAAGGCGATTTTAGGTGAGCTTAGATGAGGTGAGTTAAGATGAGTTGAGTTGGACTGAGGTACGTTGAGGTGAGTTGAGGTAAAAGCTAGTTGACGGCGAGTAAACACAGATTTATACCTAAACCTGGCCAAGGGCTGTCACTGCAGCAGCTTTCCCACAAAAACTCTTTGAGGAATTTACATACCTTTACACATGCAAACATAGTCGATCGCGAAAATAAGTATATGGGTCCTTCTTCGCCGTCAAATATCTTAACGCGTATTTCTTCGCCGTCGACTATGTTAACGTGTCTATCTTCGATGACGTTTTTTTACGCGGCTCAACGCGTTCATCTTTTAAACAAGCGCCTTTACTCGTGTCTAGTGACGAAATTTTCTAAAAATATTAATAGTTAAATAGCGGCAATAGTCAGTCACGGACGGCGGTGCACCTCCTCACGACGACCCACAAATATACATACATCCGCAATCAACGCCAATAGATATCCAGACCAGAGCTGCCTAAAGTGGGTTCCGTAGAAAAGTCACCGGGGTTCCGAGAAATAAATTTTCGTATGAATAGTTAAGCACGGCGGTCGGTTTGTGTTGCACACATAAAGAAAGCTTCTATAAACAACTTGACCGAGACGCAATTATCTATTTTCAAGTAAACATATGTACTCGTAGTTGATATGATTGCCATACTGAGTGTTATAGCTACTAGTGGTGTTAATTTTTTAGCTTTTTTCGATCCCGAGATTTTCGGGATGCCGTCATCACAATCACGGGATCTCGGGATTTATACATTCATTACTTTTCAACCACTTAAATAAAAAAAAATTGCTTCTATGTATTTTGTTTGAAAAGCTCTCCTACCATAAAATAAATAATAAATAAATGGGTTTGAAACCTACTTTTTTTATTTAAAGAGACGTTTTTAGTTTTTCTCTCTGACGTCAGGATTTATTTTAAAAGACTTTGTAATTTGAAAGATATGANAGTTTTTCTCTCTGACATCAGGATTTATTTTAAAGGACTTTGTAATTTGAAAGATATGATTAATTCCAAAAATTATTAAATAAATTCTTTAGACTTAAAAAAAAGTTAAAATTTTTTGGATTCACAAGGACGAATAGGTAACTTTTTAAGCTGATNTTATTAAATAAATTCTTTAGACTTAAAAAAAATTAAAATTTTTTGGATTCACAAGGACGAATAGGTAACTTTTTAAGCTGATAAAGTTAGAGGGACGAGTTTATATAAGTCCTTGACAATTCGGAATTTCAAGGATAAAATTGATAAGGACATTTTCAATACTTACAAGCCCTTCTGCACCAAAAACTTGAATCTCTTTAAATTCTACAGGATTTCCTATTTAATTTGATACCCATAATTCTTCTCTAAACACATTTTTCTGAATTTTTTATATCATTTTTGAATTACTGACGTTAGAGGGAAAAACTAAAAACGTAATTTTACTATATTTAGCCCATGGTTTTGCGAATATATTGATATTTGTGTTTAAAAATTAGACATTTATAAAAAAATATAAAAATAAAAAAAAGAAGTATAGCCAATACTGGTCAATAAAAGGAGTTTCTATTATTTCCATCAGTGCCAATTACAAATCCCGAAAATTCCGGGGTTGTTTGCCAATAATTTTTGCCACCTTAAAGAGGCACTTGCTACCAACATCCCGCCACACAAACATATTTCGCACTGCTTTCGAACAATTCATCTTCTTTCACACATTCCCCGGAGAGAGCGAGTGTCTCAGAATGAAGCTGTCACAGCGCACCCGCCACATCGCAGGCTACTGATGACGATGATAATGTAGCAGCAGAAGCTAACTACAAAAAAAAACTCCAAAAAAAAAAAACTCACAACAAAAGAAGACGTCTCTACACAATTCGAAAAACTTGCGTGGATGGCTGGTCAACCAATGCAGACGCCTGTGTCTGGTATTCGTAGTAACTTTGCGTTTTGTTGACACGCTCTTAACATTTGTATGCCAGAGATTTGTATTTGTCTGTCTCCGGACATTAATATGGACTTTAGTAGATAAATGTTACTGCTTGTTCTGTGTGCAGCTGTGCGTTTGTGTATTATTTGTGTGGGTGTAAGTTTATTTTGACAGGTCATTTGTTGCGCCTAATGCGTCTAAGGCTTTATAATTTTAATTTTTTTTTTTTAGTCAAATAGCTTTTGCTGCGCTCCAACAATAACGATATCACGCCTCGCTGACATAATCCTCTAAAATTTTAAACAAAATTTTTAATGGCAACTTATACTACTTACTTAGATTTAATTGCAGTGTTGTCTGTTAGCTTGTGCGTATGGTTGTGTTTGCATCAGTCGCCTGGGGAGATAATTAATAAACGGAAACTTTTTCATTGCTTTTGGAAGCAAATTTGAATATTTATGTTTTGGCTTTGTAATACGATGATTGGGGAACTAATTTCACAAATGTTTAGCAGTCGAAGATATATTGTTGTACATTTATGTGACTGTATTAAAAATTGTGGCGAAAATGCCTGAAAATATGTAATATGGTGTTGTGGCATAAAATATGTGCATTCAATTTGTTTCTGACTCTGATTTTAACAATTGTGTTAACATAATTACACATTATTAACTTTTATGTACATAATCTGGCTTGGAAAATTAAATACGTAAGCGTGTTTACAATTTTTCTAAAACCTACAAAATTTCAAGTTAATTAACTTAATCGCCCACTTGTTTCAAACACTTCCATGCTTTATTGTGAACTTAAAAATAAAACACTTTTACTTTTTAAATGCAATTTTGGAAAAGCAATCTATATATGTATATAAAAATGAAATGTTTTCCGTATGACGACGATGCCTGACCAAACGGCTGAACCGATTTAAATTCTATAAAAAGTACTTTTTTGGACCTTCTGTGTGGAAGGCTTTTTGATTTAAAAATATTTTAAACTTTTTGTTGTTGTTGCCGAAAAATGAAGAAAACTTAGACGCCACGATTTCACAATTTCATAGAGTTTTCTGTACATTAAATGTTACTAAACTACTAAACGTCTGATCCGATTTTGTTCATATTTGGAACATATATCACTACCATTAAAAGAAATATTTCTACCAAAAATTTGCTCGCTAGATGGCGCTGGGGTCAGGATATTCCTAAAAATTGCATTTACTTGCCTATTTGGCTCATATTTTGAACATTAGTAAGCCAATTGAAAAGGAATATTTGGACTAAAAAATTACTCGATAGGAGGCGCTTGGGTCAGGATATTATCAAAAATTATTTTACGCTAAGATAAGGATAGATATGTACTATATATTTGTGGGCGTATGTATGTATGTGCCAGGCTGCAGCCTAAACGGTTGGACAGCATCGAATGAAACCTTGGCAGAGTATTGCCATCACACCTGGGCTTATAATAGGAAAAAAAAAACGGAATTCGACAAGGGGGCGTTGCACCTCCCATAGGCATGAAATTTCATATGAACTTGAAATTTAGTATGCACACACAGCTACGGTAGGTGCTTATAGTAAGGTGTATATGAATGAGTATATAAAAGGGGGCGTGTCACATCCCGTAGGCGTGGAATATGATGAAATCTGGAAATACGAATGCTGGATTTCCACTTGGCATTAAATTTAAAAATATTCGTGTCGTTACGTTAAAAAAATAGTCATTAAATTCATTTCCACATGGCATTTTTTAAAGGCCTCCAATTTTTTGTCATTTTAATGCCTAGTGGAAATTCGGCATAGGTAAATATTTGGGTATTTAATATAAACACAAAATATTTAATTATACCCATCACTGGTGAGTGTATATGTACGCACATTAGACCGCAAAAAGCAAACAAAAAAATTTCCCCGTAAACGCATGAGTCTAAAATATTTTTGCAAGGCACTTCCGGAAGTAAATAATAAAAAATTTTCCCCGCTATAAAAATAAAAATAATAAAATTTTTGAATAGTTCTGCTGGAATACTCCAAATACTTTGTTACCAAAAGCTTTATGATTTCTGGTGGTTTTTACTTTACTAACATCAGGCTGGTAAGTTAGGGTGATAAGAGCTAAAATCTGGTGGGTAAGTACTAGGACGGCTCACCTAAGGTCAATGAACTTTGAAAAAAAAAACGTTCTACTCGAGATAAGAAAATCGATATAACACAGTTTAAGATCGGAATATAAATACCAAATATGTATGTTTATGACGAAAAATGTACAAAGCCAATCTCTAATCTTGAGCAAAAAAAAAAACTACATATTTCGAAATTGCCTTCCAAAAACGCGTTAGGTACGAAGGCACGTTTCTACTGTGCATATACATACATATAAATGTATTTGTATGTTGTTACAATATTGTTTACGAATTACAGTATTACATTACACTTTGGCTGGCATAATTTTTCTTATTAATACATATTTCTATCCTTTCATTTGTCCTCCCGCCCAGCTGATGGTGCAAAAATAGCAGTTGGGCACGCAACTCGAAAGTTTGCTAGCAGCAAAGTATTATTGTAGTAAAGACATAACAATACAATGAACATTGAAAAAAATAAATAAAATGACAACAACAACATTGCCATCACTTTCATGGTGCCAGTATACAGGTTGGCAGAGACAAGCATGAGTGGAACATTACTGGAAAATGGTGACTATGAAATTGAGCGGTGCAGCAACATTTTCAAGCCACTTACAAAAGGCCAGTGTCATGCGGGGGCTGAAGTACTTGCCCTTGTCGTGTAACTTGCACACAATGCTGGCATTTCTTGCTCTTCAACGTAACTCTTTTCTGTCCCTTAGAAATGTTCTGCTCAGCTTTCACTCGCACAAGCCTGTGGCCCTTAGTTTGTTAGTTTTTTGTTTTTCTATTTTTCTACTCATTGTTTTGCCAGCAGCTGCTATTTTTTGCGACTTGTTATGATGTTGTTATTTCTTGCCCCTTTTCTATATCTAGAATAGTTGTTGCAACACTTTATTGCTGACACTGCAGCTTTGCTGTTGGTTGGCTGTCGCTGTTGTTTTTTACTAACCAGCACAACTAATAGTTACTACTCTGAGTAATTGTTTTTACCATTGGCTAATACCTTTAAGTTTCGCCAATTTCTTGTTATTCTATTCTTATTGCTCCTTATTACCTCCATCCGCTTTTCATTTAAAGGCTGAGTGTGTGTTTGTGTGTGCTTAGTTTTCCTGTTGGAAGTCTTATTTTCTCTAAGTCACCTTTTCATTTTGACATTTTGTTATTTGCATGTAATCAGTTGTCTTACTTTATGTACATAAGTCAAACATTTCCGCTATTGTTTTTTTCTTAGGCTTCCTGCCAAGCCAGCTAGCTGCCTTATCCGGCATGAAACTATAAAGATAATTGCACTCAAATATATAAAAAATTACGGCAAAAGATATTTTTATTCTTTCTTATTAATGAATGTAGACCTAGAACTCTATATGAATTCGTATGTATATGAGGCTTTTTTTTAAATCGGACAGGGTTCGCAAAAAATGATGTCATAAGCCTCATTCGAAGATTTTTGTTTTCCTTTTGATCTGTCAAAGAACCTTGAAGATTTATTGACAAAATTCTTTAAAGATTTTTTAAAATTCCTATTTTTTATATATTATAAAGATTCATATAAAGTTTTTATAAATTTTTTAAGAATGATAAATTTCATCATTAAATCTTCGGTTTCCATTCATCGTAGAGACTTCGCCTTTACGTCACTTTAAAGGTAAAAAAACGGGTTTAATATTTCCATATATAAGCTGGTCATGATTATTCTAAAGCTAACTTAGCTATTAATAGTTGAACACTTTAAAGTTGATTTGCATAGTGAAGACCATTAAATTACACTGAGAACAAAATCAACCAAAAATTGGTTAAAATATTACCAAACTCAAGCTTTAAAAGGAATCAATGCGATTTTGGGTAAATATTAACAAAATGCCATGGTTGATATTTTCATCAACGATATGGTAATATTAACCACACAAAAAACAAAAAAATTCATTAATTAAATTAATTAAATGTCCCTCTTCTTGTGGCTTCCACAATAATACAAATTGTTTTCAAATGTTCAACTTTAATCGCATTTCTTACAATCGGTTTATTTAACATGAAAAAATTAAACAATAACTTGGATTTTAAATTACTCTATCGTAATCTTTCTTTAATTCTCCATAAAAACATATTAATAAAATGGGCGCTTTTCAATTTGTTTGTAATTGTCTCAGTTCTCGCAATATCGGGATGAAATTTGGTAAGTAGTAATGTATTAATCATTTGGACCACTATAACACATAGTTCCCATCGTTATCGTTTTTCGTTATAACTTCTCCATTTATGCAGCTAGAAACATGAAATTTTGCAATACTTCCGCCCATTAACAACGAAGGAGATGTTATGATGTCGAAAGTCTCCTCTGCGATCATAAGAGAAACGCCCTGCGGCCGCCATGAAAGAATAAAAACCTTAAGACTCTGCCCTTCAAACCATATACGTAGTGAACCTGAGAGAACGTTTGAATTAATTAAAAACTTTAATACTTTAAACGTTAAAGCAATTTATGCTTAAGCGCACAATTCAAATAAAACAACCTCCAGAATTCAGGGCAAAAATAACACAACACAACAAAAAAAGCGAAATTGTAATTGAATCAAAATCATCTAATTTGCGGTAATGAATGAAACACTTTAATATTTCGCTTAAGAATTGGGTAGGAGCACCAGCATTGTACATATTGTTGTGTTGTCCTCTATTGTTGTTGGTCTGTGTTGGCCAAGACTTGAACTTGAGCGCGCGAAAAGCTGTTAGTGAAACTAATGTTTAGTTGCATGTTGAGTATTTACAGTCAACAACAAAAGGTTAGACATCCACGAACACCCCTTTTACGTGGCACCCACTTATTTAAGGATAAGCGACCGTTATAGGTTTCTTTCTACGGTGAAACGAAAGGGACTTTTGCAGACCTTATGTAGTGTGGAAACAAAAATTTGCTAGTAAGCACTTAAATGCTAATTTTAAAGCTTTTAAAATGAATTGCACAGTAAGATGTCGTTTGAGCTTTTATAAAAGAATCGCTTTGATTTCCACGTATATGAAATGAACTAAAAATAAGTGAAATAAAATGAAATGACACAGAATGACACATGAGCACAAGAAAAAAGGAAAGAAAAGAAAAGAAAAGAAAAAAAAAGAAAAGAANTTTCAGCAGAGAAGTTAGGAGATTCAGAACTTTCAGTCTTTCAATTGTAATTTTAAGAGCTAGGGTTGCTTTTGTAATTACAACATATGTTTATTTAAGTTAAAAGGTTACAATTTCTATGTTAGTTAGTTTTAAGTAATTTTAGGCGTGGTTGCTTTTAATAAAAGAGAGTCTATGAATGAATGTTTTAAGGGATTGATTGAAAGTGATGTAAATTTTCACAGTTTATTAAAAAGTATGTGGAGCATGCTTAAAATGTGTACACTAAGTTTCGCCCATATAAAACAGCAAATACTGCTTCCACATATAAGAAAAAACAATAAAGTGAAGGTCCACATAAGAGAAAAGACAACAACAAATAAAAGTTTCGCATACGTATAAGAAAAAACAACAACAACAAAAATAATTATTTTTCTTCAANACAATAAAGTGAAGGTCCACATAAGAGAAAAGACAACAACAAATAAAAGTTTCACATACGTATAAGAAAAAACAACAACAACAAAAATAATTATTTTTCTTCAATACAAATATTAAGAAAAACCTTCATAACATTTTTCAATAAATCCACAAATAAAAGGTGTCCACATAAGAAACCTCGATTGGCAAGGGTTAAGATCTTTTTTTGCAAAAAGTCTATGAAATCATATGCCAATCAATAACCTCCTCATGTTTTTTAAATCATCTGCTTGTTTAGCCAAAATCAAATATCTCGAAAACGACAAGAGGTAACGATATAAATGAAACCGCATTTTAAGGTTAATGGAAAGTTCAGAAAAANGGGTGTAAGAAACCTCGATTGGCAAGGGTTAAGATCTTTTTTTGCAAAAAGTCTGTGCAATCATATGCCAATCAATAACCTCCTCGTGTTTTTTAAATCATCTGCTTGTTTAGCCAAAATCAAATATCTCGAAAACGACAAGAGGTAACGATATAAATGAAACCGCATTTTAAGGCTAATGGAAAGTTCAGAAAAAATAAAATCGTATGATAAAAAAGTGCCTTGANCATAAGAAACCTCGATTGGCAAGGGTTAAGATCTTTTTTTGCAAAAAGTCTATGAAATCATATGCCAATCAATAACCTCCTCATGTTTTTTAAATCATCTGCTTGTTTAGCCAAAATCAAATATCTCGAAAACGACAAGAGGTAACGATATAAATGAAACCGCATTTTAAGGTTAATGGAAAGTTCAGAAAAAATAAAATCGTATGATAAAAAAGTGCCTTGACTTTAAAAATTATCCTCAAAAATCGAATTTTTCTTTTGTTTATTTTATTATCTGAAAACAGTGTTCCACAAACTTTTCAAAAAGGAACGCATTTCCATGGTCGCAGTAACCGAAAAACGCATTTAAATTTTTTTGATTTTAATTGCTTGCCATCTTTTGCTAAAAAAAAAAAACAAAAACAAAAAATACAAAAATTTACTTTTTTAGCTCATTTTAAAGATTAGATTGAATAAAAAATTAACTTGACTTTAAAACAGATCTGCAAAAGTAAAATTTTGGATTTTTTTTACAATTTATCCTAAATAAATTGAAAGTGCATCTTTCGGTTCCTGTCTTGGCGCAAGTACAGCAAAAATATGTGTTTAAACATTTTTAAACATTCATGGCATACTGATTTCAGTTAAAAAAATTAAAGAGTTAAATTTTTGAGAGCAAATTTAAAGATCAGTGTAATGGCAAATCTCCGAGTGTATTTCTGCCATGAAAAACAACTTCTTATAAAAATAAAAACGCCATTTAATTTTTTTTTATCAAACGAGGCTATTTTTGCCGAACTTTCCATCTCAAAAGCTTTAAAATACCGTTCCATTTATTTCGTTCTCTTTCTCGAGTTATTAAGCTTTTAATTGATTTTTTATTTTTTTTTGATATCTTTGAGTTTATTACAGACAATCGTTCATCCTTTCCCGGTATCTTGNATTTTTTTTTTATATCTTTGAGTTTATTACAGACAATCGTTCATCCTTTCCCGGTATCTTGCCTTCCCCACCAACCTGAGCGAATCCAAAATGTTCTCAGCCATTTTCCTCCAAAAGCGTGCAGTTTGTTATTCAACAAATAAATTAATAAACTTTCTTCCTGAGTCTGCTATCTAGTACAATTGTAAATAGAATTGATTGCAATTCACACCTTTTAGAAAATTTGCAAATAATCGAAAACCTGCTAATTGTTAAGTTAAACAAAACTCAACGACGATGGTTTGCGTAGATTTCAGTTTAACTTTTCTGTTCTGTTCTCTTAACTATTAGCTAACTTTGGCTAGCAAATATCGGCGCTTACTGAACTTTGCTTTTATTTGCTGTTCTGCGACCGAACTTGTCTTGCAGTGGCTGAACATTTTCTTTTTGTACTTACATACATACATACATATACAATCAACCCCGCAGCCCCAATAGAATTTGTAAAAAAAACGTTTATTTGTAATTTTCTTTTCTTGATTTTTGTGCTTGAATTCAACAATTAAGTTTGATTAAAATTGTCAAGATATTTTGTGTGTAGCCACTTGACGAGAGTGACGGACGTGTAGTTGTTGGAGAAAAAAATAACTCTGTTGCTGTTGTTGTGAGAGTGGTGGTTGCTGGCAAAGTTTTTGAACTCCGACGCAGTTAAAAGCCAACAAAATGACAGCCACTCGACTTAGTATTTAGTTAGGAGCTCCACTGTCCAACTGTACCGTGGTCGCAAATTTTTTCATAAAACTAATTGCGTTTTTTCTGCTGATTGCTTTTGGTTTTTTTTTTCCTGNGAACTCTGTTGCTGTTGTTGTGAGAGTGGTAGTTGCTGACAAAGTTTTTGAACTCCGACGCAGTTAAAAGCCAACAAAATGACAGCCACTCGACTTAGTATTTAGTTAGGAGCTCCACTGTCCAACTGTACCGTGGTCGCAAATTTTTTCATAAAACTAATTGCGTTTTTTCTGCTGATTGCTTTTGGTTTTTTTTTTCCTGTTTTTCTTTCCTAAAAGCATATACTGTTCTTTTCCGTTATTCCCTTTTCTTGAAAGCACATTCAATTTGCAGGCAAATTCCACTTGCAACTGACAATGAGAAGAAAGTGAAAGGCTGCTAGATGGCAGAACTTTTAATTATTTATTTAGTTTTTATTGTCGCCTTTTTCTTTTTACTGCTATTATTGTAGTATGCCCACGACATTCCCACATGCCTCTCCGTTTCGCGCGCGCTTCATGAACAAAGTATGCGATGAGTATGTGCAAAATATTTGGCAAATTGAATAACTTTGCCCCTTATTAAGCGCCAGTTGTATGCCTTGGCAACAACTGCAACAACACGTTTTTTTTTCATCTTTCATCTCTATTGTGTGCGCTTTTATTTGTGTTTCGCAATAGTTTTGCATTTTCTTCTTTGCACTTAACGGTTAACAACAATTGGCTTGCAAGTCAGAAGACCAAGTTCCCACTTCAAATTTTCTTTTGTATGTAAAATTCTGCAAAATACAGGCACAAACATGCATATATGTATGTATAAACAAAACAATAGCTACCCTGCAAACCAAAGTTCCCGAAATCTTAAGGAAATCGTTAGGAGTATCTCATTTCTGTAACGATTTTTTTACGAATTTTCAAAGGAAAATTATATGAAGTGGTTGACACGAACTCGTAAAGAAATTTCTGTACGAAAAATAAAGAAAATTCTGGAAAAATTCTGAAAGATATTCTTCACATAGCAGCATTATTTTCGTTGCTTCACANCAATTTTCTTTTGTATGTAAAATTCTGCAAAATACATGCACAAACATGCATATATGTATGTATAAACAAAACAATAGCTAGCTGTATATATGTATGTATAAGGATATTGTGTATGCGTGTAAGTAGCATACAAACAGGCGCTTGAACTTGCACATTTGGCCGCAAGGGACTTGAACAAATGTNTATATATATATAAGGATATTGTGTATGCGTGTAAGTAGCATACCAACAGGCGCTTGAACTTGCACATTTGGCCGCAAGGGACTTGAACAAATGTGAGTGGCTGCCATTTACGCACTCGAGTGAAGCCTGAAAAGCGCTTAGAATAGCAAATGGAAAGAAGTACGTTACGCAGTATATAATAACAGCAGTATCAACAACAACAACAACAACCACAATAGCAGTGCAATAACAGCAAAGTGTCTCACAAAGCACAATTGAATTTCCACAAAACTCACACTGTCAACACAATAGCCAACCACCAACTGAGAGTGAAATTAAAGTGAAATTAATATGAAAAGTGCACAGAGTCTGCACAAAACTACAAATAAGAAAACATGAAGTGCAAAGAAAAGAAAAACTACTACNCCACAGAGTCTAAAAGAGAAAAAAAAAACTACAAATAAGAAAACATGAAGTGCAAAGAAAAGAAAAACTACTACTTTAGCAACTCATAAGTATAGTATCAGCAGCAAAATGCGATCAACAACGTGCAGTGGTGTGTCGTTCAAATTCGACACGCCCACTGGTGGTAGTGCAAGTAAATACTCACAGACTTTTGTGGGTTTTTGTTGTTGCGCAGCACAATGGCTATGGCATGGTCGTGTGTGTATGAAATCTCTAATTGTTGTTTTAGAGTTGTATTACATTTGTTGCTTGTAAGTTGAAAACTTTAATCCCGTAGTGTGCGCACAAGTTTTTCGAGTAGCAATTTCTTTTTTGTTGCATGCTACTGTTTTTTTTTGCAAAGTTTTAAAACTAAATTAGCCTTAGATAGTGGCAAAANCAGACTTTGAAGAGGCGTATGTTGTTTGAAAACAATGCCATTATGCTACTGTTTTTTTTTTGCAAAGTTTTAAAACTAAATTAGCCTTAGATAGTGGCAAAAAGTGCAAAGAAATGGACAAAGTTTATGTTGTTATTCGACCTAGCTACTAACTACAGCAACATACGGCAGCCGCCCTTTTTAAGTTTAAGAAAGTTACTCATACGCCCTGATGACCAATGAACAACAGCAGTACTCAAGCAGGAAATGTGCTTATGCTCAATTTTTGTTTTGAGAGTTAAGCATAAAGCCCATTTTATTGAGTGTTTAGACTAAGTTAGTGTGAACATATATCCAACATTTTCCATTAAGGTGTTTTTTCAGAGACATCTATATACATATATAATACGCGAAGTAATTTTTTGTCCCGGTCATCAGATCTGCACCGTTCGTTCGATTTTCAAAANTATAATACGCGAAGGAATTTTTTGTCCCGGTCATCAGATCTGCACCGTTCGTTCGATTTTCAAAAATGACGTGTCAAATTGATGTAGATGTGCAATAAGATCTTACATTTTCGAGAAGAGTTGCCAACTGTTAAATAATTACACTAAAGTTATTTAATAATAAATGCCCTCGGCTGTCATTAAAGGACTGGACGTGAGGATGTTCAATAAGGTTCTACTTTTTCGAAAAGAGTTGCCACCAATTAAGAAATTAAGTTCAAATTATTTAAAAAGTTAAATCAATTGTTACAACATGGGTATCAACCGAAATGGTTTTGAAAAGCCTTTATATCTTAACTACGAGTAAGAGGGTTGCCATATGTTTAAAAAATGTAATTTAATTTTAATTAAAGAAATTTGGTAAGTTAATAAGGTATCACTAGTTTCGTGTCAGACAAAAGAGGTTTAAGAAGGTAGTAGTTTGGAAATATTTTGAAGAGGGTTGCCACATATTTGAGAAGTCGAATTAAATTATTTTATACCCAAGTTATATGAAATATTAAAAATTATTGGCAAATTAAAGAGTTTTTAGAAATATTTAGTTTGAAAATTTAGAATATTTTTGATGTGTTTGAGGGTTGCCACAGTTTAAAATGTTAA
This sequence comes from Rhagoletis zephyria, assembly GCF_001687245.7. Classification (NCBI taxonomy): domain Eukaryota; kingdom Metazoa; phylum Arthropoda; class Insecta; order Diptera; family Tephritidae; genus Rhagoletis; species Rhagoletis zephyria. Next base: position 8,450 of record NW_016166823.1, on the reverse strand, counting down.
CTTTAAATTATTCAATAAATTAAATGAATTACTAAACGATGGTTATCAATGGAAATTGGGTTAAAATACTTTATTTCCGAACTGTATTTAGGAGGGTTGCCACGTATTTAATAAATAAATTTCAACTTAGTTGGGGCCCAGTTCGGTACTAGTTGGGGAATAGTTTGGGACAAGTTGGGGCCTGGTTTGGGACCCGTTCGGGACTATATACAAAATTTTTTCGCACTCATAATTATTATCAAAAGAATTTTATAATTCTTGCGAAAATTTTGATCACTTTTTTAAAACTCCACCATGAAATAATTATTATTCTGGGTCTCTGGTTTCTTTAAGCAGAATACGTCTTAAGTTCTCGGCATGGATGCCTAAGCATTATTTGTAGCCGTATTTAGGCTTCACTACTTTATGCCGAAGTTATGGAAGCGATTTTCCTAAAAAAAATTATGCGTTTTAATACAAATGACTTCGAAACTTATCGTCGAACCCATTTTTGGGAGTCATTGGCTTATTTTAGTGTGAATATTTAGAGCGTAAAGTACTCGGAAACATAAATTTAACATATAACTTCTATTTTCGGAACTTAAATACTTTAGAGTAAAAGCAACATTTCTGTGTACAAGCTAAACTAACTAGACAAAATTTGAAAGCAAGTTTAAGGTAAGTCTTAAGGCAAAAAAGTTTTGAGAAATGGTGTAAATTTTTTACGAAAATGCTCTAAAAGCGTTCGAATGATATTGGTTTCTGTTGTCAAAACTTCAGTGTTTCCTTTTGTTTGGTATATGGGCAAATCCTGGCGTTCGGACGTTACGTTCGATCCCTTGTTTATTTCAATTTAACTAAACTAAAATTTAACTAAACTAAGAATAAAACGGAGTATTGGACCCAAGGCACTCTTTACTAGATCTATCGTAAATTTAGGCGTAATGTTACTACCTAGTCATTGTATATTTTGATGTATTATAGTAATAAATCAATGTTCGTATTTAGCCCTGTAGTCTCACCAAACAAGCAAGGATACGAATCAGAACTAAAGCAAAGTTATGCACGATTAAAAAAACTAATTAGCACAAGGCCCAAGTGAAAAGTGCGACGAGTGCAAGACAATGACATAAGTGAGGCCTATGCCAGTGGTCAAAAAGGCTGAGAGCTAACGCAAGATTAAGGAATTGACAGTTGACGTCGCAAACTTCACGGGAGGGGGGAAACATGGAAAAAAAGTAGGCTGGAAAAGAAGTAAGGAGCAAAAAGTTAAAAAAAAATTCAACGCTGCTGAAGTGAATGAATGAATGATTGAATGAAGTTGCATTGTATACTATCAAACAGGGCATTGAGAACTGCCAACTGTTTGTGGTTGTTCCTTTGGGGATGACCGCATGACACAGAATAATCACATTTTCGTATTTAAGTTTTATGGCAAAAGTTTATTTCATCTCTTTTTACCTTACTTTTGCTTGCTTAGCGATTGTATCCGCAAAAGTCATGAATATTTAGTTGAAAACAAATTGCGCTCGACTAACCGCTGCAGCTAGCGAATTGGTCAGCGTGGTCCACTTTAAGTTTGTATGTTTTTAAATTTACATACAAACAAGTTATATTTTCTCATTTCCACAAAAACCTCAAAAAAATTCGACTGCAAAAATTATCTACATTTTTTCTGTTTGCCTCGCTCCAAAAGCCATTTGAGCGCACCATTTTTTCCTAGAAATCATTTTTCAATTGCAACATTTCTCTGCGCATTCAATACGACGACATGCATGCCAGCCACCAAAAAGGAAACCCAACCAGCGCTCTAGTGGAGGCGAAATAAATGAAATCACAAAAAAAAAAACTGATACCTGCTATGTAGCAGCGCAAGTCAAATCGAATGAAAACTCATTCGAGCCCACACTCGCTGAATAAAAAGCGCGCAGTCAACCTTTTTTTGTCATTTTTTTCTCATACTTATTCTTACAAAAACAAATCTAGCCATAAATATGCTAAAGTTTGAATATATTGCTGAAACTAATTCTCTCTACGCTGCCGCGCAGGCAATGACAGCGACCGCATGAGCGGGCAGAATAGCACTTAAGCGGAAATAAACTTGACCACTCCCATTCATACTTGTACCAACGGAATTACCTACTTTAACGTAGACAACTTTCGGCGACTTGGCAAAGAGTTATGGTCAACAGCTGGTGGCCGTTTTCGTTGCAAGTACTTAGTAGCAAATAAATTTCGGTAAGTGTGCGCTTGAGGGAGGATGCCGGGTTAGGGTGATTCTATAATATATGAAAACCTAAATTTTGTATACAACTTTTGTGTACAAAATAATGACTTCCAACAGAATTTTAAAATTTTAAAATTATTTTTAAGGCTCGCTAAAAATATTAGAATTCAACAAATTTTACATACAGTGACTCAAACAAGTGACCACTTATTAGTTTTTTTTTTTATATTCGTAATGTTTTTCGAGCTTTGGACATTTTGTCTGTTATTTTTCTATAAAAATACTGTCCAAGCTTTAACCAAAACCATATAAATCACCGTTTCAATGTTAATGCAAAATTTATAAAAATGAAAAAAAAAAATTTTGGAGACTGCTTTGGCACTTTTTTTTTATAAACAAGTGCAACTAACAAAAACTGGCTTGCTTTTTTTTGAAATTTTGTTGTGAACGGTCTCCCGCGTGTTATTTCATAAGAAATTTATGTCTATATGGAAAAAAGTGCAAAAATCAGTCACCAAAAAAATTCTCAAAAGTCATCGCGATTTTTTAGCCGGTTGAAACTTGCATTTTATTAGACTAAAATTGTGTGGGCTAGTTGTAAAACAGCATACCAGAAAATGTGAAATTTTTAAGAAAATTTTTGAATTTTTCTAAATTTTACGCTAAGATTGAAACTGTGATTTATATAGAAAAATAAAAAAAATACATTGTATTTTGTTATCATAGTGAAAAAAATTACATTTTTAAGGACCACCCTAATGAGGGTGTTGCCCAAAAGCTCGCGTTGATGGTGAGGCTTGAGACTGAAATAAATTTTACTCAAATACTACTTGTAGTGTAAAGAGCAAAAAAAATATAAAAATAGTATTTAGGTGCATTAAAAGTTTCGCTCCTGAACAAGTAAAAGAAATTTTTGGCGTTGAGAAGAAATATTGGAAGTACTTCAACTGGAATTCAAGGAAAAATATAATTTTTGCCATCATTTAATTTTTCAAAATATGCCAGCGAAAATGCTGTGTTGCAATTGAAGTCATAGATACGCATGCAAGTGCGAATGTGTTTTTCTTGCGCTCCTGTGGTTGATAAACTATACTCTTGCCGGAATCGGCTTTCGGAAATGTCTTGTAAAAAAAAAGAGTAATTTGTCTAAACTTATGCCTCCATATTGTGGTAGCCACAAATGCTACAAAATAGCCATTTCACGTCTGAGTAAGATGGCTTTTCGGTATGTGAGAGGATCAATGAGAACGCGTTCAATCGCGGCCTTTGAGTCGCTTCTAACGTGGACTCCACTCCATATTTGTTGCAAACAGCAGTCGTTTCGAGGAATTTGCAAATGCAAAAGTCTGACAGAACTCTTAAAAACAAGACTCTACACAAAGGTATTTTTAGAAAAATACCAGGTTAAGGAATTTGCGAGTTCTCCGCCGCTATGCCAAAGGCAATCTGCTGTGGAAGGAAATTCCAGAACGAGATGTCTGCTAAAATGGGCTACCTGGAGTAGATTCCATACACGTACACTGGTAAACAGATGGACCAAATATAGAAGGCAGAGTAGGAGTCGATGTTTTGGACCTGTCACCAAACTTTCTATTGCAATGAGTACTTGGCCAACGGTCTTTTAGGCTAGCAATCTCAATTTGTGCCAAACTTAACCTTAAGAAGGGTTTAAAAGCGCGTCTAGTTATCTTTGCAAACAGCCTACCCAAGAGTACGATCATCGCAGGGATCGTTAAAGAATGCTTTGACACTATCCAACTCTTGGAAGCAAGGTACCAGGGCACTGCGTAGGCCGCAGACGAATTGGCTTGGGAAGGTTCATCTTCTGTACTTGTGGGGCCGGAACAATTTTATGGACTCAGCTGGTCCTCCTCGAGGTCCATAATCGAAGCGAGGGTAAATTCGGAACACAGTAAGTGCTGCGGAGAGGTGAGGGGGCCTTAAATAGGCCAGACCTTTTGGTTATCCTTTTGCTATGAAAAATATAAATCTATTGAAGAGCGCCAACGTTAAGTTGCTTATTGGCTACGTAACCGGCGAAAGTCACCTGCGATTTCACATGCACCGGATTGGCCTTTCCACGGTGACGGATTGTCGTTTTTGCCTTGAAGACGAGGATATATGGGAGCACATTATGGATTGCCAAGCATTAGCCAGACTAATACTGCAATATGTACTTCATTTCTTCCACAATCGATGCCCTTTAGGTTAGGAGTTCATCTACAAAGAAACTTGTAGGTTTTATTGGAAGGATCATAACATCTTGGACCGTCAGCGTTAGGAACCATCACCAGACCTTGCACCAGACCTCTCTTCAGAAACGGCTGAATTGATTTAGTTGAAACATTTGACATATTTTGATAAGGTTTTAATAGGGTTGCCATCTGCTTAAAAAGATAAATTAAACTTAGTTAATATTTGAAGGATTTCTCTTATTATTGATANGCTACGTAACCGGCGAAAGTCACCTGCGATTTCACATGCACCGGATTGGCTTTTCCACGGAGACGGATTGTTCGTTTTTGCCTTGAAGACGAGGATATATCGGAGCACATTATGGATTGCCAAGCATTAGCCAGACTCAGACTGCAATATGTACTTCGTTTCTTCCACAATCGATGCCCTTTAGGTTAGGATTTCATCTGCAAAGAAACTTGTAGGTTTTATTGGAAGGATTATAACATCTTGGACCGTCAGCGTTAGGAACCATACCAGACCTTGCACCAGACCTCTCTTCAGAAACGGCTGAATTGATTTAGTTGAAACATTTGACATATTTTGATAAGGTTGTAATAGGGTTGCCATCTGCTTAAAAATATAAATTAAACTTAGTTAATATTTGAAGGATTTCTCTTATTATCGATTTACGAAACGGTGTAAAAGCGTTCGGTTTTCTAATTTTAGGTTACGTCCAAAAATCTCAAAACAATTCCAAAAATCGCGAAGTAGTCTCGAGCATATCATAGTTAGCTTGAGAATCTCGCTATATAGACCCGAAAATCACGAAAAAGTCTTGTGAATCCCGAAAAAATGAATATCCCGAAATAATCTCGAAAATACCGAAACACTCGACCGAATAGTCTCGAAAATCTCGAAATAGTCCCAAAAATCTTGAAATAATCCCGAGAATTCGGGAAATCCTGAAAATCACAAAGTAGTTCCGAATATCTGTATGTGGTCTCGAGATTTCGAAGTCGTTTGAAATCGTGAAATAGTCCCGAAAATCGAGATGTCGAGATGGCCCTAAATTCCTAAATTCATTATAGCAAGTATTTAGTATTTAATCAAGTCATAAGTACAAGTGAAACCTTCCATTTTAACAGTAGAAGCGCAATTCTGGTAAATCATTTTGGTTCAATCTCATTAGGATATAGTTTTAGAAGTCGCTGCTTACAAATTAGTTCAAAACATATTACTAAAATTTTTTGGCGCAACCAATCTAAATACAANCACCAGACCTCTCTTCAGAAACGGCTGAATTGATTTAGTTGAAACATTTGACATATTTTGATAAGGTTGTAATAGGGTTGCCATCTGCTTAAAAATATAAATTAAACTTAGTTAATATTTGAAGGATTTCTCTTATTATCGATTTACGAAACGGTGTAAAAGCGTTCGGTTTTCTAATTTTAGGTTACGTCCAAAAATCTCAAAACAATTCCAAAAATCGCGAAGTAGTCTCGAGCATATCAAAGTTAGCTTGAGAATCTCGATATAGACCCGAAAATCACGAAAAAGTCTTGTGAATCCCGAAAAAATGAATATCCCGAAATAATCTCGAAAAGACCGAAACACTCGACCGAATAGTCTCGAAAATCTCGAAATAGTCCCAAAAATCTTGAAATATTCCCGAGAATTCGGGAAATCCTGAAAATCACAAAGTAGTTTCGAATATCTGTATGTGGTCTCGAGATTTCGAAGTCGTTTGAAAATCGTGAAATAGTCCCGAAAATCGAGATGTCCCCTAAATTCATTATCTTTATACTGATTAAATAGCAAGTATTTAGTATTTAATCAAGTCATAAGTACAAGTGAAACCTTCAATTTTAACAGTACAAGCGCAATTCTGGTAAATCATTTTGGTTCAATCTCATTAGTATATAGTTTTAGAAGTCGCTGCTTACAAGTTAGATCAAAACATATTAATAAAATTTGTTGGTCTAACCAATCTAAATACATACTTATGTATACAAATATTACAATCAAATTATAATTTTCACTTGTTTCCTTCTTTCGAGGCATTGATTTCCTCTAGGGCCCTTCATTATGTACACATACACACATATGTTGTTTATTTGTTCTCAACTGAAACGAATGCTATTTTCGGCCACACTACTTACCAGTGTGGATACCCAAAACGACAACAGAAAGAAATACCCACAAGCGAAAAACAAATAAACAACGGAAACATGCGGTCGTTCGGTCAGGCGAACATCGGGGCGTATGAGTGACATTTCACCCGGAGCAACATAACTCAATGGACTTGTGTGCGTGTAATGTGCAGCGTATAAATTTACTTCTTTATTGTTATTGTGCCTTTTTTCCATTTGGTAGCTGCAACTGTTCGCGTTAATGTTGATTGTTTCACTTTTTTTGCCTTTTGTTCGCTGACATTGTTTTGGTAAAATGATTACTGTTAAATGTTAATGAAATTTAAGCAGCGAAATATGGAGCCTGGCTTAGTAGAGCAAGTACATACTTATATACTTATTTTATTTATCAGTGGGATACATACATACATGCATACATATGCACGTACACACATAAATGAGTGTCCAATGAAATAGGAAATAAGATATTTCGAATATAATTCGACGAAACCATTTTATTTTTTGTGGGGAGGGTTCTCTTACGAGTTTGTATGTACAAAAATATATACAAAGAAACATATATATAAACACTTAACATAAATATTCAGTATTAAATACATACACTCTCATACCCAACTGACCCTGTTTTCCTTCACTAGGCAAACAATACTTTTTATTAAAGACTTGACAGCCGATGATTTACATATTCCCCCATGGTCTTACATATAGAAGCGTACTTAATCGCTTGTCGTTCTTTATTAAAATTGATTTGAAGTTAGTTTTTATCATCACTAAAAATATACTCGAATTTTTTTTGTTCCCTCTCTTTGCAGGCTATTTTCCGCTAAGCTCACTGTGGTGCCTTGTTTGGATTTGTCTAGATGTGCTCTTTTGTACGGCCAGCATAATGCATTTGTGTACCATTTCAGTAGATCGGTTCTTTTCGTTGGCCTTTCCTATGCGATTTGGTCGCAACAAGACTACTAAGCGTGTTATTTTGAAAATCGCTTTCGTTTGGTTCCTATCGTTATCGACGAGTTTGCCGCTATGCTTGATGTACATAAAGGTGAGTAGCGTTATTAGTGAATAGAGATTTTGTACCTTTTTTGTCTACTTTGAATGCAACGAAAATTTATTATGCAAAAACAAACTAATGCTGCAAATTGAGTTTGAAATTTTAAGGTGGAAACTTTTCTGTATAAATAATTTTTGAAGTGAAACCTAGTTCCGCTCGGTTTGATGTAAGTGCAAACATCGATGTAAAGAATAAGCGACAAAATCGTTGAGCTCTAAATGCATACTTCAATAAAAGTAAAAAACCGACAGAAGAAGAGAGGGGTGGCAGGTGTGTTTGGGCACCATTCAGATCAGGGATGGGCGAAATCAAGAAAATGAATAATTGAATAAAAAAAAAATAAGAATAAATTTTCATTCATCATTTCAAAAATTTTGAATGACGAATAAATATTTATTCTTTATTCAAGCACTTTAGAATAATGAATAAATTTTTATTCTTTATTCAAACATTTTCGAATGATGAATAAATTTTTATTCTTCATTCAAGCACTTTAGAATAACGAATAAATTTTTATTCTTCATTCAAGCACTTTAGAATAATGAATAAATTTTTATTCTTTATTCAAACACTTTCGAATGATGAATAAATTTTTATTCTTCATTCAGGCACTTTCTAATAACGAATAAATTTTTATTCTTTATTCAAACACTTTCGAATGATGAATAAATTTTTATTCTTCATTCAAGTAATTTCGAATAATGAATAAATTTTTATTCTTCATTCAAGTAATTTCGAATAATGAATAAATTTTTATTCTTCATTCAAGTAATTTCGAATGAAGAATAATTTTTTATTCATGATTCAAGTAATACTGAATAACGCATAATTTTTCGTTTATTCTTTCTTTCTTGATCAC
>NW_016166822.1:15172-23124 GCF_001687245.7 Rhagoletis zephyria | reverse complement strand
GGGTATTTAATGTTCGGCTGCGCCCGAACTTAGGCTTTCTTACTTGTTTTTTATTAATATTTAATTGTATTTAATTTTTCAAATAGGTGGCAACGCGCCAAAAAAAATGTCTTAAACCTCTTAAGTTTGATAGTCATATTCCCATTTCATTTTTTTTTTTTTCAATTTAGTTTAATACAAATTTTCAAAAGGGTTGCCACCCTTTTCAACAAAAAGATTTTTCTTGGACTATCAAATACTCGGCGTGCTTCGCTGCATCTTAAAAGTATTTTTTTTATATTAATATTTAACTGTATTTAATTTTTCAAATAGATGGCAACGCGCCAAAAAAAATGTCTTAAACCCCTTTAGTTTGATATCTGTATTCCAATTTCATTTTTTTATCAATTTAGTTTAATACAAATTTTAGAACGGGTGGCAACCCTCCTCAAAACAAAATCTTCAGCAAAATGTCCTTAACATTTTGAGCTTGATACCCGTATTTTAGTATTTATTATTTTAAAAATTTTTTCCTCAAAAAAAAATTCGGCAGTGAATTTTCTTAGAACTCGTCAATTGATAACCATATTTTAATAATTAGTTTTTCTTATCAAGTAAATTAAATTAAAATTTTCACACAGATTGTACCGTTCCACAAAAATATTTTCGGCTGTTGCCCTTTTTAAACCTCTTTCTATTCTATTGACCGCTATATTTTTATAACTTTTATAAATAACTAGGGGTGCCATGTAGTGTCGAAATTCGAACGGCTTTCAAATGTTTTCCAATTTCTCAGCAAACCATTTTTTTTTTTGTTTGTAAAATTGTAAGAACTATTTAAATCAGTCATCGAAACTATATTGGAAGATACAAAAAAACAAAAACAAAAACAAGAAAAAAACACAAAGCCAAAAAAGTATGAAATCTTAAAAACTCTCCTTCTCATCATCTACAGAAAATAGCATTTATGGTTTCAAAACTGGTTCAGTAAATATAGATTTCAGTAAGGTCAATATAAACAATGACCTAGGACTAAGCACAAATATTATCAGAAAGATACTAAGATGTATTTTTTTTTTGTTTAAGAAAATAGCTCCCAAATGCACGAAAACTAACACACTTATGTATATGTATATACATAGATCACCAGCAATATTTTCTCACAGAGTTTTGCTTTCACTTAAATAATAGGTCAGAGATAATTAATTGCAAAGGATAGCTTATTTAAGTTCATTTACGAAACTTACAAAAAAAAAACACATTTTGAATATACATATGTATGTATGTATGTGTAGGCATGGACGAACAGTTAATAAGATGTGTTAAGGGTTAAAGCTGAGGGAAATTGTTTTCAATTGTTTCAATGAACCATATTTTTGCTATTACCAATCAAAATTCTAAAAAAGCAGATTTTCGGCCCACGCTATTGTAGGTGCTACATTTCTGCATACATAAACTCACACATAGTATATATGTATGTAAGAATGTATGCATGTGTAAGTCCTTTCCTATTGACTCTAATTCAATGTTACGTACACATTTCGGCTAAAGTGCCATTGTCTACGCCCATTGCTCGATATATAAATACTAAAATAATCTAATTTGTGAAGTACACATTTTTTTCTGAGTACAAAAATGCGAAAATATTAGTCTATAGTCTAGACACTGCAAATGCTTGAATTCGTTACTTGCCACATTCGATGTTTTTGCCTCTGGCGTATTGGGACAAGAAGTGATAATAAAGTAATTGACTGATTACATACACATTCTCATGTGAGTGCGTACACTTTTATACATACATACAAATGTATATTTTTAGGTAGCGAAATGCAAATAAAATAATACAAGTACACTTACAAATAAGTAGACATGTCTATGCTATGTTATATATGTTTAGGTACTATGTATGTGCTGTCCTCTTTAATTAATTACTTTAAACAACAAAAATATTTTCGAAGATATATACTTATGTATGTTCAGCCTTTTTTTTAGTATGCGCATATAACCCAGCAGGATATAATTTTAAGCCAACTTGCCGAAGAAACCATTGGCCTAAAATCAATTTGAAGTTTGCCAAATTGTGAAAACAGATATCGCAATAAATGTGAAAATTTTCACTGTTGCGCCATCTGGTGGAAGTTTAATGCTAATGATAAGTGCAAAAATATATTCCCCATACCAAAAAACACCTTAAAGCATGTCTTTACACAAAATTTAAGCATTTTTTCGCGGCACTACAGAAAAATGATAATAAACCTATTTTCGCAATTTTTTAAAGTCCAAATTGTTTTTAGACACATGGTTTCTGTGGCAAACTTACTTAGAATTATACGTAGAATCCTTCTATGCTATACGCGTATATTTAGTCGAAAAAATCGACAATACAAAATGACCCGCCCTAATGTATGTGTATCAAAAACTTATGAATAAACTTACTAAACATAAATTAGCCTTTGAATACTAATTATTTTTCATGTACATACATGTGTGCCTAATTGTTTGTTTTTTATGTTTTGTTTACAATAAACACCAGACTCCCTGAGGAAGATGTGAAAAGCATGGAAACGCGTAGGAGGAAAAAGAAACATTGTTTGCTTTTTTTTAAACCGGCCGAAAAGCTCCTTAAACTACCCCACTAATTATTTTATTCGCAACTGATTCTCTTAAGCCTGCCGATAAGTCGAATCGAAGAGACTAGAATTTAATTAATCTACATAGAATAATAAAATGTGTTTCATTGATTATAATTATCTTTCGCTATGTGTGTATGCAGTAAAGGTTAAACAAATGATTTTCATATTAACAGAAAAATGTAATTTGATTTTTTTGTAGCTTACCTCTTCGATTTTGCAAAGTTTTATTCTGAAAGGAGAGAAAAGCAAAAACTGTATTTTTTACTTGTATTTACTCACACGTGTGTATATTTATTTTGATAATATAAAATTATTAACAATAGCTAATTGTTTTCATTTCAACCTAAAGATGTTAACAGTAAAAAATTTTTAAATACAGGGTTATACATCTTGTGGTTGCGATAACACTGAGTTGTCATTTGAAAGCTGCCAATAAAGTTTTTTTTTAATCTATAATCGATATGAAAAATAAATGATCAGTGCGATCTCATTTTCCAATCTATACGCACTGCTGCAGAAAAGGTATTTGAATACTAACACACATGCACAAACATGTGCTACCTCGAAGAAGGTCGAATTACAGCTTCGGACAATGAGAAATTGAGTGATACTGAGGAAAAAGATGGTTATCTGGTAGCAGACGTCCAGAGTACCCTTGAGATATATGGAGAGGTTACCTCACAATGTATTTAAAAGGCAGAAAAGTAGGGCATCAGAAAAAGAATCCATGAACTCATTGATAAGCAAATACGCAGGGACGAAGCTCAAATTCCTCCACTCCTTGTAGTCGACGGTATACCTGCTGAGCAGTTTAAAGAGGGCGGCAAAGAGTTGGTAGGATGCAAGCACCAGTAGTTAACTATTCACACAAATCCACAATATTTAGTAAAATGACCCTCAGTATGTCTTCAGACCTAGAAAATCCACCATGGACTAGATTTACGAACAAAGGACGAAAATGTTTATCACCCTAAACTGCGCTCAAAGTAAACTTTCACACTAGATGGGTTAATAGCAAATATGTTTTCGCGACCCAGTCTAATGTACCTGAAAATAAATTGAGTCTGAAAACTTATAATATGATGTTAAATTGCTTAATATTTAGCTAATAAAAACATGTACCTCTTAAATTTTATAAAAGGTAACATACCGAATATAAGCTGCATAAAACCATTGTTAACGCTCATATTTTTAACGCTTACACATACTTTTGTCTGGTTATGAATAGCATTTATTAAAGCACACCAGAAGTAGGTGCATCTTCGGTGCAGCCAATGTTTAAGCAAACTTTTAGTTATCTACGGTTACGTATGCATGTATGTATGTATGAATATTTTGAAACTTACATATATCCTTGCATAGAACTACTCGTATGCAAAATAATTTACCAAATAAAAAATAAATAAAAATATAGAAGAGAGCACCCAAGAAAAATTTATAATATTCCCTCTATGGTCAGCGCAAAATGATTGGTAAAAGCTGTCATCATCATCAAAGTAAATCCATACTAATCCAATCTTATTGCAAGGTAATACCTTACCTGTCAGCAGCTCAACCCCAAAGGTATGTGATGTATGTATGCACAAGAAAAAAAGTATCCATTTTCTAAACAAATAATCCAATTCATATGGCGTTCAACACTGGACACATACATAACTGCACAAGAGTATGCAACACAGGAGAGTTTTCAGAGCTATATCCTGCAAATATCCTGGTTATTTCGACAAGAACGCTACAGGCAGTGGCTCCTAAAACATTTTCATCGGGAATGTATTTTATTTTAAAAGGCAAAAGCAAAAGCATTTTGTAAACTTTAACTTGAAAAATTTAATATTCAATGCAAAATTTATTTTGATATCTTTTCATTAAAAAATAAGGAGTGCCACATAACAAGCAAAGTTAAGATTTAAATTATTACTTTTTTTGCATCTAAAAGTTCAAAAAAATCCAAAAACTCCCGAAATTTCAAAAAAAGTGATATGTGAAAAATTTCCAAATGTCCCAAGAAGAAATCCCGAAAACCCCCGAAAAAATTCCAAAAAGTCCCAAAAAGTCCCAAAATTTCAAACAAATATCTAATATGCGGAAAATTTCCAAATTTCCCAAGAAGAAATCCCCAAAAGTTCAAATAAAAAAAAAAAGAATCACAAACCGTTTCGAAGTCATGAAAAATTCCAAAATTTTAAGGTCCGAAAAGGGTCAAAAAACCCTGGCCAAAACCCAAATATCATTTATCGAAAGCTATTCTCTGCTAAAAAAAAAATGCTGCAAATGTTTCCTTATACTTTGGCCAATAATCAAAAACTAACCAGTATATCATAAAATTAAAAATAAGATTTAGCGAAGAGAAGAAAACACCCCGTAAAATTATCGGAAAAGTCTCGAAAACTTCTGATAAATTCCTAAATGTCCCAAAAAAGTAGCACAACGTCACAAAAATTCCTGAAAAATTATTTTGTGCTCAATAAATATGAAGCATAATTTCCCTTATATTGCTGCCAAAAAAAAACAGCAATTAGTGAAAGCAAAGTTAAGTTTTAGTGCACTTTTACACTCGCCTGTTCTTGAAAAATCACGAAAAGTCCCAAAATAATGCCAAAAGAAATGATGTAAGGTCCAAAAAAAATTATTGGAAAAGCTTCGAAAAATTCCAAAAAAATAGAACAAATCAGTCCTGAAATAATCCCAAATGTGCCAAAATACCACAATATCGCATACATATCTCGAATAACACTGAAAAATCCCAAAACTTCCAAAACCTTGCAAAAAAAAATTAAATAAGAAGGATCTTAGAAAGGTCGTGGCTATTCTGGTATTATAACTACTCCTGGCTAGAAGGAGGCAGCTTGGAGCTAACTTCATATGTAATTCATAATTAATTCTCAATTATTTTCCAATACTGGTAAAAATAAGACTACCAGATTGTAGACCATAAGTCCCTGCTTCGATACAGAAATACTCCTCCAGACATACTAAATTTTTTCACAATGGGATAGTCTCTTTAGCTAGAGCTGCTTTCTAATCTTTATATAATGGAAGTAGATACTTCGCTCATTAATTGAAATACAGTTAGGATCACCTTCTCATTTTTGTGGTATGGTATGGTATGATGGGTTGTAATGTTTAATGGGAGAATATTTATAATCATACAGAGTCCAAAAAAATGCTTGCTTCATTAAGCTTTCCATCCTAAAGTTGTTGGTATATAGCTCCAGCCGTCAATTCAGGTTCTGTGTCGTATCGATTGAGTGAATTAACGCTATTATGGCCGTTTCTACTGCTAAGAGGCAGCAATAGGACTAATAATGACTAGCGGTTTTCTTCAAAAGCTTTATGAACGCATGTTTAGTTGTGAAAATATATACATACATTCACATACGACTAAAGTATAAGAGCTCTCTGACTAGGCTGCAATAATGGAAATCGAAGGGCTCCAGTGCCTAAACGCACCTTGCCCTCTGTTCTCTTCTAATTAAGTCCAAAATGTCGATACAATTAAAATTACAGTTTAGGCAATATGATTTCCAAAAAATTCCGGTTTCGCAACACTGTGCCACGGTGCAACAGTACTGCTATGCCAGTTAAGCACGGTTAGTGTGATGTTAAAGGACTTAACCTTTTTGAATTGGATGGGTCTGTTTTCTTTAATGGTGCATACTCTGTTTTCATTTATTTTGTAAAATATATCCACACATCATGGCGGCCGCTGAAGCGCTGCGGTGTTCGTTAGCGACGCGTGCTGCCATTAAAAAAAATAAAAATAAAAAATAAAAATTTTTTTTCTAATAGCGGTCGCCGGCAACCACCAAGTCTATTTTCTAATAGCGGTCAGTAGGCAACCACCAAGTCAATTTCTGCAAAACAGCTTTTCTCTAAAAAAAAAAAATCGCCGTTAGGACTCGTCTTAATGCTGTAGGTCCCCCCTTTGTATGACATCATCAACGCGTACGCCACAAATCGGAGGAGAAGCTCGACCAAACGCTAACATATTTTATAAGCGCCAATCTATTATTATCTGTGGAATTTTGAAAAAAAAAAACACTTATTTCGAGTTAGGCCACTTTTTCCTGAAGGGAATATCTCAAGGGGTTGCAAAATATTATTTCAATAGAAACGCGATACAAATTCTTTAAATATTTTTTGAAAGGAAACTTATTCCTTTTTTAATCCAAAGCCAAACCCTCTAAAGCTACTTAAGTTAGTTTATCAAAATGCCTCAGATATACATACAAATATATGAACATGTAATGGTGTACAACATAGCTGGGCAAAACGCTACTCGCGAGTAGCGTCTGCGTCGCAGCGCTTATACGTATACAGAAACGACGCAGCGAATTTCAATTCAGTCTGCTTTCAGATTTCATGAGAGTAACACTATGCTTCGTCGTTGAATATTTTTATTCGTAATTTTAGCGCGTGATTGCCACCTATATATGTAACAATGCCCAAAATGTCTGAGTATGAGTGCCAATTACAGTTTTTGGTTTTAAAAAAAGCTAATAATGCCCAATGCTTGTTGTGTGGTAATACGACCATTAACCATAAACAAATGAAAAAAACGCTCCACTCAGTGCAATTATAGAAAAGTGCTTCTCAGCGCGACGCACTAGGGCACACATTGCATACTTTATTTTATAATATTTTTTTTTTATCAAAAGAAATCGATAGAGAAATGTAAATGCTGGTTTATGCCCAAAAATACTTAATGAATAATATTTATAAGTTATACTCTATTTTTAAGACTAAATACCTACTTATATAAAACAAGTAATTTTTAGCAAAAAAAAAACCGACTTCAACTCTCATATAAAAAAAAAATATATATATATATATCTCACGATCCACTGATCGGATCTTAACCAGATTAGTATGGGACCACCTCTGAGACA
Organism: Rhagoletis zephyria; assembly: GCF_001687245.7. Taxonomy (NCBI): domain Eukaryota; kingdom Metazoa; phylum Arthropoda; class Insecta; order Diptera; family Tephritidae; genus Rhagoletis; species Rhagoletis zephyria. The sequence goes on along the minus strand of NW_016166822.1, from coordinate 15,623 downwards.
CTACCTTTGCGATGCAAAAAGAATTGGTTGACGTGGTCCAAACTTATGCGGTAACATACATAAAAAAAAAAAAAAAAAAAGATTCCGACGAACTGATAACCTCCTCCTTTTTTGGAAGTCGGTTAAAAAATAAGACCTAAACACCGTAACCATCTGGCCGGTCAGCATATAAAAGAATTGGTTCTAATAAAACGGAGTTTTCCTAATTTAAGTTTTTTTAAATTATACAAGTACTAAATTTTTCTTATGCAAAAGGTTGTATAAAGTAATAGTATTAGTTACTAAAAACTTCCAAGGTTCATTATTACACTATAGGTATAAGCAAAATAGGCCAAAATACCCATGCACGAAAAATACCACTTTTAGTACATTTATAAAAAATGCGGCAACCATAACTGAGCGCGACGCACTAATACCATGACAAAATGAGACTGTGTTGGTGTGCCCAGCT
>NW_016166822.1:0-8381 GCF_001687245.7 Rhagoletis zephyria | reverse complement strand
TGCGAACTATGAATACCCAGTAGGAATGGAAAATGGTTCCTTGTATGGTGTACTAATGGCTGTCGCAGCGCACGTGGGAGAGACTGGACTTACAAAGACCTCCATGTTTGGTGCGATTTTTTTTAAATTAAGCAAACACATACGGGAAGTCCATGTCACATCGACCAATAATTGGAATCGACAATTTTTGATTTGGATGAATTTTGGTCAGAACTTTTCTTCTATCATCTAACGTACAATTTTCCATTCAACAGTCATGCGAAATTCTAAATTTTAAAATTTCCGGTATTTTAAAAGTTTATTTTCTTTATAGATATCTCAAAAAATAACAGTATAGTTACAAAAATGGTTCTAGTCTCGTTTTAAAAGTGCTATTTAGGGCTCCATGACAATATAAATAAATGTTCAAACCTTTTAAATTACAAAAATCGTATAAGAAAAAACTGTTTGACTAAATTTTTGTATGCAATGTCAAACAAAATCGGTTCCAAAGTGAGAAACAAAAAGATATTCTGAGTAGCTTTTCAAAAGTTCTAGAGTTCCTGAAAAGGAAAAAAAAAGTTTTGCAAAATTACGCAAAAAAAAATCGAAAAACTAAAATATTTAAAAAACAAAAATACGACTATTCTGGGTAAATTTTCAATAATTCTTGGAAAGGAAAAACGCTCTGCAAAATTGCGCAATAAAAAATATTTTCAAAAAAGTCGAAAAAGTTTAATTTTTGAAATTTTCAAGATGTGTTTTTTTTCTTGAGATATGCATTTTTTAAACTTTGTAACCAAATTTGTTCTGCAAAATCTAAATAACTATACTTATGTTAAACAATTTTTATTTAATTTACATTTATATTAAATTTAGAGATTGCAGGGCAACTTTCATTAGAAGGTAATGGTGTACAACATACGAGTGTGGGAATGATGTGGTAACAGTGCCGCAGCAGCTGCAAGCCATAAATAAACATCGCGAATAAGATGAGCAGAAAGAATATGCCATTTTTCCGCTATTCCACATTGCTGCCACATGCCATATGTGCCACACAAATATTCTGTTTCCAAACAAACATTGACCGACGCATTGTAGTGGGCAAACGTACATATGTATATCTCCATATATGTATATGCAGATGTGTACTTATGCACTCGCGTACGTATGAATGTATTGCACATGCAACTTCAAAAACCGCTATGCCACAGACGCTTGCACAACGCCCCAGCTGAAGTGCTGCATGCGGTTAGGTCGTTGTTGTGCATTGCGATAGCATTTCATATTATTTCGTTAACTTTTCTACGCTAGAACATCTCGCATATCCAGCTGCTGTTGCTGCCGCTACTGTCTGCGCGGTCTACTAATTTCATCAGCTCACATGTCAGGTTGTAGAGAAAGTTAGCGTGGCACTTCAGCCGACAACAAACCCACGCCTTATTTTTTGCTTATTTTTGTAGGTTTTATGCGCCACGGATTGTTGCTGCTGCACGGACAACTACGCAACTATGTAGAACGCCAACCGCAACGGCTATGATACGTTTGAGTGTTCCCGAACTATGCTTTTGAAGAGGTTTAAATTCCGAATTTTGATGAGAGTACAGTAGCAACTTTTGTAACTTAATGGAAAATTGTATACTCGTTCTAACATAAACAGGTATGTACATTAGGGTGGTCCAAAAATACATAGGGAAATAAATTTTTTTGATTTTTTCAAAACGACATCAGGCACGAACAGCTCAATGGATGGATTTATTTTTTTAATTTCACTCTTTTATTTTTGTGGGTATGTGGTAAAAAAATTTCAAAAACCGGGTTGCCAGATATTTGAAAATTAAAAGTTATTTGAAGGTCCACAAAATAATTAAGTTTCTTGTATTTGTCAATGTTATTGTGGCTTGTTAACATTTTATTTTTAATATTTTTATTGAGCTTTGTACCACGATTGTTTATTAGGAAAATTTTCAATTTCAATAATTAAGTTTCTTCATCTAAACTAAAAGCATTTTAAAAGATCTAAAAACATTTTTGTACAGGGTTACCACTTTCTAAAAAATACAAGAAAAAAAATAAGCTTATTCAATTCCACAATATGAGTATCAAATTGAAGGTTTATGCAAGCCCAGCATAAGTTTTTTAAAATACATACATACTTTAATTCACAAATAATTTCGAATAGGGATGCCATTTATCTATAATACAGGGTGGTAAAATAAATCTTTAACCCCTACTACGTATTTCTGGACAGAGTTGTCACCTATTTAAAAAATTAAAATGAGTGCGATATATCGCCACTAAAATGTCAAACTATCGAATGTGCAAAAATGCAGTTCACTTAACTTGCATAATTACCTCAACTTAGTTAACAAATGGTGGCAACCCTTTTTAAAAACATATTAGCTCAAGGCTTATGCGTACACCTTTCGTATGATGTCCATATTTTGGTATTAAATAAGCTTAAATTTGCATTAATAATTGTTCTATTTTTTAGAAAGGTGGCAACCGCGTTAAAAAATATTTTTGAATCTCTTCAAGCGCTTTTAGTTTTGATGAAAAACTTAAATATTTTATTGGTCTTCAAATAATATTAAACTTTCAAATATCTGGCAACCCTTTTTTTCGACATTTTTACCACAAACCTTTGGAAAACAACGCGTAGAATGCAAAAAAGAATTAAACACATCTATTGAGCTATTCGTGCGTGATGTGGTTATGAAAACATAAAATAACAAATTTTTTTATATTACCGATATGATTATCGGTTATTAAAATACACTTAGCAAAATTTTTAAGTTAAGTAAACAGCAAAGTATAACTTATTGAAGACTTCTGAAGGGAGATAGTCTTATTCGATCAAAAACTATTTATTTTTAAGGATTTTATAGCAATTCTACGAAAAAATGTATTATCCCCATGTAAAATACTTCGGAAACTTCAAAGCCCCGGCGGCACGGGTAAATATTAATCGATTTAAAAAAAAAAAAAATACGCGTCTCCTTATTTTTGATAATCTTCAGATCTGGTGGGTGGCTGGCAAAAAAAAATGTTGGGTCAAACATTAGCAATAAATGTGTTTTGTTATGTTCGCGGTTTGAAAAGTGGCCTCACTTCTAGGGTCGTCTTGACTCCCCAAATTCTCTCTAAGCTGCCAACCTCTCTGAGTAAAACCGGTGAGGTTCCCACATTATCAAAGTTACGCATACGCCCCGTAAAACCAGTGAGGTGCCTACAAACTGCAATATACTAATTCTTATGTGTAATACAATAAATACTTTTGAATAATAAGATAAGTTAAATGCGCTGTGGAAGACATAAAAACTATGACTTACATTTAGTTATATATTTAGTTCAATTATCGATATATGTATGTATGTAAATGATGCCAAACGCAAGAAGAGCTGCTATCAAACAAAAAAAAATAAAACATCAACTCTAGGCAATTAGTAGACAAACCCACTTGCAATTATTTCACATGAATATTCAATTAGGAAGCAAATTGAACTTTAAATGCATTAATTAAATATTAATTTATTATTTAATATACAATTATTGCGCTCAAGACAATAGAATTATCTAATTGCAGCAATTTGCGACGGGCCTTTGCACACAATAATCTACTTGCATATGTATGTATTTTTGTGTGCGCAAACATACCGACGAGTATGTGCTTATGTGAAACACACATGCACTTATAAATGCTGAATGAGCTCAGTACAGCAGCCAGATTCAGTTTCAATGACACAACCTACCTACCAGAAAGTACTTTTCGAGTAAATAGGGCATACAAAAGATTACCCAGGAATAGAGTCGCTGTGGCAGATAATTTATCATGCGCCCACAAGCAAATAAATTTATATTTACTGCCTTGCATGCTCGTAGTACATATTAAATATGTTTTATTTGTTAGTAAGTTATATATGTGTGCACAGCAGATAGAAGCGAAGCACTTAGCACAAGTAAGCATAAAAAGTTGTTCATATAAACAATATGTGTGTAATTGCAGCTGCAGCGCCAGCAAAGGCATACTTTTCTGCCCATACATAACCAAACGGGTAACACCACCAACTTGATGAAGGTTCTCGTATTTTTATGCGGCAATAAATTGCAAGCAGCTAACATTTTTTTTTGCGCTGATTTTTTTTTTGGTATCTTATTTTTATTTTTTTGTTAAGAAAAACGACAACCGCAAAAACAAATGCGCTGAAGGCTCAAATGTATGCAGCAACTAGTTGCAGCGCCTAAATGTATGCAGCATGCTCTCTGCTTACTCATATTAACAACACACGCTTTGAAGCACATACATATATACATACGTATGCACATTAGGTCGTACCACACCGGTTAATAGTCTGAGAAGTTTCAAAATTCTTAGTTGAAGACCTCGCTATGAGCTCAAAAAGAAAGAGTCAGAAAGAGTTTGAAACGCGTTTCTGGGTTTCATAAATAAATGTTCGTTTTAATTCTGATCATTAGTAAACTTTTACCTCTACGTGAACTCTGCTACTTATGTTCAACTCAGAAGTAATGACACCAAAAGAGTCCGAAATGAGTAAGTCCGGTTGACTGGTGTAAGGGTCATATTTATGACGAAAGACAGACTTTTTTTAGACTCATAAATTCTGAGCCTGCGCTGCATACCCCTGAGTCAAAATTACTTTTGCAAAGAAATTTTGAAAAAAAGCTTTTTTTTTGCCTTTTTAAATTTTTCGGTGCCACCTACACAATAAAAAAAAATATTTTACATAGTTGGACTAGAAAAATCAAAATATTTTTTTTACAAAAGTTTAATGATTTTTAGGGAGCTTTAACTTGCTGACGTTAGGGTGGTGCGTTAAGGTGATAAAGTGGGTAAATACTATAACGGTGTATTTGAGGTCAATAAACCCTAGAACAAAAATATTGCCCTCTCGAGAGAAGCACATCGATATATCATAATTTAAGATCGGATCATAAATGCCGAAGGTATAATATGACGAAAATTGAAAAATGGAAATTAAATCAAAGTTCGATAAAAAAAAAAACCTAAATCGCCTTCGAATCGAAATACCTCCTAAACAAAAGAATGATTTTTGACGAATTTTGGTTTACTGCCATTTGGGTGGTAAGAATTGAGATCTGGTGGGTACTTGAGCTAACTGATTTTTGGAATAAAAATTTTTTTCTCGAGATAGGATCATCGATATATCATAAAAAGGTTAAAAGGTCACCCCTAGATTTGGCTAAAAAAAAATTATTTATTTTTTCGAAATTGCCTTGCAAAAATCCTTCAGACAAAGTGCAAACTTTTTTTTCTGGTACAGCTTAATGCACACACATACATAAGTGTAAGCTAGTTGCTGCTTCGCTGTTCGTTTGCTTGTTTGCACGCATACGTACTTACATATTTACGTGTTTTCTTTGCTGTTCATTTACGCACGCGTGCACAAGCGTTTACATTATGCATTTGTGTGCGTGAGCTTGTTAACTGTGTCACTGTTGCCATATTATTTTCTAAACATGACTCCAATTACCGAGCATATAGCACTTTGTAGAGCGGCACATGTGCGCTAGTAACACAAAACCAAAAAAAAAAAAACGAAAGCAACTAAAAAAACAAAAATAACGAACGGTGCAATTGTAATAATAGTAGCGGTAACATAACGCAACAAGCAAACACACAAATGCAACTCGTTTGCATATGGCCACCACCACCACCGCCACCATTACAGCGACAACAATATTAATAATATTGTAACAACGGCCAGGCCACAGTCACAGCTGTTGTCAGCTTAGCTTTTGCATGCATTAGCTAGTTTTAGCTGAAACTAAAGCTGTGCGATATGCTTGCACATGTGTTTTCAAGTGTGTGTTTCAAGTGTGTGTGTGTGTGTGTGTGTGGTATATGAGCCGGTATCCTTGACAAGGAAGCAGATTTAGATTTTCAAAGTGGGTACTCATCCGGAAATGCATGACATGCATACACCACTCAATGCAACCATGTGAAGCAAAATGATCCAACTACATTACGGCACATGGAAACACATATGCTTCAGCGCACGCATACACTGTCAATGTTGCAGGCGCCCACGCATGCCACCAACAGCGTAGCCACAGTGATAACAGTGATTGCTATTATTTTGCACTGCATTTATAGATACCTATATACATATGTACATATTTCAGCTATGAATATATATACATTAATGGTTTTTTCTGTACAACAACAATCGTGTCAATTCGTGTGTGATTGCTGTGGCACAATAGCAGGCAATCTGATATTCATTTAACGTGAACATGTTTTAGCGCACATGCATGGTTTAAAATGTAGTTTACTATATATACATATATACTGGAACGCGTTGGCTGAAAATTTGCAAATATCATTTCAGAGCACTGCTGTTTCAAATTGGTGGTTAAGATTTTTTGGTGTGAAATTTTATTATCAGTGTAATAGCAAACAACAAAACATAGCAATCATCAAAAAGTATGCAGGCCAACATATTTAGCCTTAGTTGTACATAGAGCATTTTCAGTATAAATGAAACCATTTTCAAATTGAGTGAAACCTTTTTCTGGTTAAGCGAAACCTTTGTCAAATTAAATGAAACCTTTTTCAGATTCAAGGAAACTTTATTCAAATTAAATTAAACTTTTTTCAAATTGAATGAAACATTCTTAAAAGGAAGTTTAATTAATTTTGAATAAAGTTTCATTGTTCACAAAGGTTTCATTTAATTTGTAGTAGGGGATCCGACAAGGGCGCGACCTTCACCCATCCCTTTAATAGATGAAATCTATTTTGTATGAAATTTAATGTGTTAGGAAATATTTCGTGAGTTGGTTGGCCAGGATATATATCTATATATGAAGTACGCGAAGGCATTTTGTGTTCGGGTTAAAGGACGTGTCAAATTAAAAGGCTTGAACTGTAGATGTGCAATAAGGTTTTATTTTTTCGAAAAGAGTTGCCACCTTTTAAAAAATTATATTCAAATTATTATTAACCGAAAATTATCAACCGAAATGATTTTATAAAGCTTTGGTTATTACCTGGACCACAGGAGGATTACCACCTGTTTAAAAAATCATATCAGGTAAGAAAAACATGTATCACCATATAGGTTTGCGCTTACACATATGTTAGTGTTTGGCGGAGCTTCTCCCCGCCGCTGTGGTGTAGTGGTAAGCAGTGCGCGCTCGCACTCCGCAAGGCCTGGGTTCAAGCCCTGGTCAAAGCAACATCGCAAAAAAATAGAAAAAGTTTTTTCTTAACAACGGTCGTCCCTCGGCAGGCAATGGCAAACCTCCGAGTGTATTTCTGCCATGAAAAACAGCTTCTCATGTATCACCATATGGGTACCAAACAAAAGAGGTTTCAGAAAGTAGTAGTTTGAAAATATTTTGAAGAGGCTTGCTACCTGCTTGAAATACCGAATTTAGTTTACTTATATACAAGTTATAAGAGACATCAAAATATGGATGTCAAACAAAGAAGTGTTAAGAAATTTGTAGCTTGAACGCTAAGAATATCCTTGAGATGTTGAAAGAGGGTTGCCATCGGTTTAAAAAGTTAAATTCAAATTATTTCATATGTTAAATGAATTATTAAAATATGGGTATCAATCGAAGGGGGCTTGAAAAACATTTATTTCTGAACTGTACTTAGCGGGGTTGCCATATGTTTAAAAAATCAAATTCCACCTAATTCCTCAGTTAATTAAAATATGTATGGCAAGCTCAGGCGAAGGATAATTAACAAGGATTAAGCCTCAAAATTCCTTTGAAAAGGGCTGCCACCTGTTTGAAAGGTCTAACTCAATTAACTATTACAAAAAGTTTATGAAATATAAAAATACCCCAGTCAAACGAAAGAATGTTAGGAAATCTTTAGTTTGACCATTTGGAATGTTTGAAGAGGGTTGCTACGTGTTTATAAACATACATTCAAAGTATGCAATTATTTAGGAAAGTTGCCATTTGTTCGAAAAATCAAGCGGACTGTGAAGTTAGAATTGTTGTTATAAATACATGCGACTTGACTGAGAGGTAGATTCTAATATCAGAAATTAATTTTTGTGAAAATTGTATCTATCTGATATCTTCTATTTTTCTTCTTTATTGGCGATTTTGTCCGAGTCCAAAACAGCACGCCAGTAATTTTTGTATATCTTAGATTGAATAAAAAAAAAACCTTGCAATTTTCCCGTTGTAGCTCTTTATACATATTGGATCAAAAGGCAATTTTAAGTAAGCACTTTCTGCACCCCTAAGATTATTTGTGTAGCAGTATCGAGTAAACAAATCAAAATGATTCCCTACAAAGTTCTGTATCACACAGAGGAAAACTAAAATAATTCTATATACCAAACCCCTTACCATGGGTATTATGTTCTATTTTCCGAGTGATTTTCTCTAAAATT